>NC_059131.1:77033223-77335836 GCF_020740605.2 Lemur catta
AGATCCCCACCTCTAAGGCTGAGACTGATTGAACAAGAAATTATCAGAAAATACCTAAATAAGAATAAATGGGGAAAAGTAAACAATTTTTCTTTGTATGGTCAGAGGAGACATACAGGACTCAAACGACAAGACGACATCGGGGGATCTAGCAGAGGGAAGCAGCTAGTGTCTAAGTCCTACTATGCTTATTTCATTTGCAAAATGGCTAAACAAGGGAAATTTGGAAATTGGAACCATATTCCTGACAAGTGGCTGTAGCTGTGAAGCCAGCTTTGTTTCCAGCCAGCAAAGCGAGGAGGGCCAGGGTCTTGGCTCTTTGTTCTAGAAACCTAAGAGTGATCAACGATATGCTCTTGAATGCCCTCTCCACCTCTCCAATGTCTATAATTCTATCCAACTCATCAAAAGAATTGCCATGTTTAAAATAAGAATTCCAGGTGTCACAATTTCAAATTGTAAAAATATTTCAGATTAAAACATTTCATGAAATCTTAGAATCTTCAAAGATTTTCATGGCCCGTCTTCATTGTACACAGGATTAACCATGGATTTGTATGCCCTGTTGGTCTTGATACATTTGTTTGACTTATGTTCATGGGATCCTTCATCTAAAGAAGAGTGAAAAACACTCAGTTATTTTCAAATGGTAATTATATGGATTATTTATTTACAAATGCTCTTCGGTTCAAATATTCCAAGGTTTCAAGTAAAAATCTTGAAGAAATCAGTTTCACTGCTATTCCCTACATTGAATATACCTTCTCACATGGCTTGTACTATGAAAGTAAATAAATGCACAACAGTGGTCGTGGGTTTACAAAGAATCATCATCTGGTTCCATTTGCTCATTCATATTCTCAGTGAATACGTTTTTAACAACCTCCAATTCTACCCCACCATCCTCCACTGATATTTGCCCTGCTGATTTTTGAAAGTCACCTTTAAGATAAATGAATTCATCCATGAATTTGTTTCATTCCCTCCTCTTTTAAAATGCAATTATTTGTGGGCAAAGAAACATAATCTTGTAAGTGGTTGTTGCATTTGTTAATTGTCTGATAAAAGCAAACTATGTGGTTTCAGAGTTGCATAGAAGAAATTTAATAAACTTAAATGATATAAGAATGGCAAGTGGACCACTGAGCAGATCTCATGGATAAGGCTAAAAAAGTAACGTACAATAACCAAGACACCCTAAAAATTAGTGACATAAAAACAAAAAAACAATATTTCTCTGTCCTGTGATAGTCCAGGGTGAGCATGTGAGCTGCTTTGCTCTGCTAGTCATTCAGGACTCAGATTTCTTCCATTTTGTTTTTCCGCCAGTAGTGGTTTAGAGAAGTAGATGACCAGATAAAGGTGGTGAAAGATAGTCATATTAAGGATGCATCCCCAGATTTCTATACTCCAAAGTTATCTTTCCGTTTTCTTACTCTATTCTTTAGAAGGGAATTGCTAGTCTAGTCCACACTCAATAGCAGAGAAATTAAGTTCTACCTCCTGGGAAGATCTATCTACATTTATTATTTGTAATAATAATAAATTCTTCTATAAAACATATTTAAAATATATTTCCACTTATCCCTATTTATTTATGTATTCAGTCATTTGTTTATATGAGCATAGACTCATGGATATTTATTTTATTCTTTTAGTTATAATCTAATACCAGCATCATTTATTTTGTTGCCCAGATTGGTCCAGTCTTAGACATCAGTAGTTCCTCAGGTAGCTCTTGTGTCCTTTTGAACATGTGTGTACAAATAGGTACACTTCTGTATTTTTTGACATCACAAGATATCTCAGGATCGTCTTGTATCTTCTCTATCCCAACCCCAGAAACCTCCCTTTCTCCAAGAAGTCCTGGCTCCTTTCGGAGAACTGTATTAAGAAATCACAGTCTAAGCAAAATCTAGGTTCTCCTTTCACTACCAGAGTATCCCTGTTTCTAGACACTCTCAGCAAACACAGATAGAAAACATACTTACATACATACGGATGTATAAATACATATCAATATTTATATATCTTTATCTGTCTAGTAAAGTAATTGTGAATTTATACTGATATCTCTGACTCTCACCCAGCATCACAGTGTTCATTCCAGCAATTCCTCTTTTCTTATTTGTGACTTTTCTCCGACAGCAAGAGATTTGGCTACAGATGGATTTTATTAATAATTGTAATTGTCAAATTAAACCATTTGCATTTGTTGATATGCCTTTAGTTCTGAAGTAATATTTGATGTTTGTGTTTATCTTGCTCTTCTTATCTAGTCTTAAAGTAAGATTAAAAATAAAATTGTCTCATGCAATTATTGAAGCTGAGAATTCCATAATTCATAGGGTGGGCTGGCAGGCTTGAGGCCCAGGAGAGCTGGTGGTGATGAAGCCTAAAGCAATCTGCTGAAGAACTCCTTTTTGCTTGTGAGGCCAGTCTTTCTGTTCTATTCAGGCCTTCAACCATTTGGATACAGCCCACCCACATTATGAAGGACAATTTGATTACTCAGTGTTCACTAATTTAAATGTTAATTTCATCCAAGACACCTTGCAAATTGGCACATAAAATTAATCATCACAGTGGCATAATTTTTCCTCTCAGCACTGCATTAGCAACATCCTACATATTTTGATATTGTATATTTTCATTTTCATTCAGCTGTATATATCTTTAATCCCTTAGAGATTTACTCTTTCACCCCTGGGTCATTTAGTAGTGTAATGTTTTTTGTGACTAGAAATTGTCCTCTTCCTTCTGTTATTGATTTCTAGTTTGGTCCCATTATGATCAGAGAACACACTCTGTATTGTTTCAATTCATTTAAATTTGTTAAGGTTTGTTTTACAGCCCAGCATATGGTCTATCTTTATAAATATTCCATGAGTACTTTCAAAAATGTGTGTTTGTTGTTGCACTAGAGTGCCGTACATTTTCTTTTGTGTTCCATGATTTCAGAAGAGAGATATTCTATCATTAGAATTGGGACTTTTTTATAGGTTATTTGTTATTTCTTTTTTCTTACCATTAACATTTTTTTCTTAGTCTTTAGTTTTCATCAATTTAGTTATGGTGTCTGTTGGTGTGGCTGTTTTTTTTAAGTTTAGTCTTTTAGGCATTTGCTCACGTTTTTGAATCTGTAGACTTGTGGTTTTCGTCAAAGTTAGCAAATTTGGGGGGATTATTTCTTCAACTATTTTTTCAGCTCCACCCTTTTTCTTCTCTCCTTATGGGATTTGAAGTGGTCCATTAAGTGCTGTTTTTTGTTTTTTATTTTTGTTTTTGTTTTTTGTCTATTTTCACTCTGTTGTTCAGATTGGGTGAATTCTGTTGGTCTGTCCTAAGGTTAACTGATCCTATTCTCTGTCATCTCCACTTTACCATTGGGCCCATCAGAGATGTTGTGTGTGTGTGTATGTGTGTATGCATGTGTGTTATTGTATATGTCAGTTCTATAGTTTCCATTTGGTTCTTTTGTATAACATCTTTTTCTTTGCTGAAATTTTTCATTTGTTTCAAGAGAATTTGAAATTACTAGTTGAGGCATTTTTTATAATACCTGCTCTAAGATCCTCGTTAGATAATTCCAGCATAGAATTTATCTCAGGGTTGGCGTTGAGTAATTGTCTTTTCTTACTCGAACTGCAATTTTCTTATTTGTTGATATGATGGACGATTTTCAATTGCATCCTGAATATTTTGTCTTCTATGTTATAATTTGGTGGGTTTAACTGGAATCTTTTACTTTAGCAGGCAATCATCCTGTTATGTTTAGCACATGTGCTGAATTTCCAAAGACAATTTAATTTTTAGTCCCTTTCTGGTTTTATTTTGGTTTGCTTGGTTTGTCTGGGACTGCTGAGATTCTCACTGTCCCATCATGGTGCCATATAAGAGGCAGAGGGACTTCCCTGTCAGGTTTCTGAGTGTTTCTCAGTGGGAGAGGGAGTCAGGTCAGCCTGAACAAAGAGGCTTTTCAAGACAGGAAGCTCACTTTAGCTGAGACTGCCAGCCCTATAGTTTCTAGCTGGGGAAGTGGAGTCTCAGCCACTTTGGAGCAGGGTCTTCTCTGTGCAGATACTTGTTATAGCAGTTCTTCTCTCTGCTGTTGAGTGCAGAGTGCTGACCAATCCAGGTCTCATGGTAGGGTTTCCAACCTTTGCTCTAGGTCAGGAACAGGACACAAGGGGCTTCCTTGCCTTGTCCTCTTGTTTTATACAGTCAGTCTTCCTGTTGTATATGTACATAGCAAGTATAATTTTAAAATAGTAAATATTTCAATATTCTGATATTTCTAGTAGCACTAAGCCATGTTATTTGATCGTGGAAACTCAAATTTAGAAGCCTATTGAATCACTTGCTGTTGTTTTTAGGTTATGTATTAACCTTTGCAAGGATGAAGATGATTGTATCTAATTTTGGAAACTGACTATAATTGTGTCACCAAGAAATTATATGACATCCATGGAGAGGAGGTTAACTTGTTTAGGTCTTTATCACTCCAGAACTTAACCCCTGGAAATTTAGGGGTAGTCAAAATGACAGAGTCTGTTCAAAATGCTGAAAAGAGTAAATGAGAAATTGGGAAGAGTCTTGGTAAATTGCCATTTTATTGTAGGGCACAGAAAATGCAAAAATATGCTTTCTGGAAATAGGAGAGTGCTGTTCAACATTGTTGGTTCAGGCAAAGGATGAAGCAAGTGAATATCTTATACAGAGTTGTAAAATAGCAGGACTGCCCCAAGTCTAGAACAAATCCCAGACTCTATCTACCCCTAAGACCCAATCACATGTTTCTTCTACTTGTCATCATAGTACAATATCTGTTATAAAAAGATAACAGTGTAACTTGTTTAAGTTATTTTTTTCCTTTTTCAGGGAAAGAACAGCTTTTGGAGATCTGGGCCCTTCTGATTTTAGGCAAACACTATTAAAAGTTTTAGCAAAAGGCTTATGATGAAAGACCAACCATTAGTAATTTCATAGAAGGCCAATGCAACCACAGAAGTGAATTATTAAGTAGTCACTATAAATAAGTATTTAATATTGCCACATATTAAAAAAAGAATATATCTGTAAACACCAATGTGAGAGGAAACTTCTGTGAAGTATGTATAGAAAGATAGTTGTCTGAGAAATTAGGAGCTTATAATAGTTCCATTTCTCTTTGATATACTGCCTTTAAACACACACACACACACACACACACACACAAAATCAAAAAAAAAAATCCCACTTAATTGAATAGAAAAATTCCTACTTGTGATATTTTAATGTTGTCTTAAAACATTTACATTTAATCTGCAAAACACGTATTCAGTTTTACTGAATTGAGCACAATAACCACTTTCTAAGATAACTGTCCTCAGTCTATTTGGTTATTCTGAAATCTTTCTCTGGCATCAATAAAGTACTAAGAGTCTTCATATTCTTATTTTTCTTCTTTTCAACCTCCCCTTCTTTTTGCTCTTCTGAATTTAAAATATCTGAATTTAATTACTTGGCAGCCCTCTCCCACCCTGTGTTATGTTAATGAATATTTTATTTCTAAGCTTTCTTTGCTGTATTATAAAAGGAAAACAAATGTAATGCTATAGCCATAGGTGAAAATCACCGTGTCCAGATCTTCTGTGATCACACAGCATGATAAACCTTGAGGCAAAGTTTAAAACATACAGTAGGTCTAGATTTCATGATTAAAGTTCAAAACCAAAGATTTTCATTTCCTGTAAAATTTTAGTGTTCTTGAGAGTTCTATACCATTTGTTTTGTTTAAAGCAACTTTCTCTTTGGCTGAGGAAGCATTTCACCCTCTCTAACATGGTATACCAAATTGACATACTTTTTTGTTTTCCATCTTTGCTTCTGAGAACAGTCAGCAGAAATTGTGTTCGAAAGTGCCCTGAGAACAAGGGCATTGATCTCCAGTTGGATTTTTAGGCCACCTTCCCCTTGTCACTCTCAGCTGTAATTTAAGATATCAGCTCTAAATTATTTAGCGGTTTATAAGTATAAATAATTCACCAGTCAACACCGAAAGTGACAGCCCATTAATCAGCCCATGAACGTGGGCACAGGTGTCAGGCATTGGGCTGAGTCCTGATGAGGTCAACATGCTTAGAGCCCTTTTCCTTTCCTTTCCTTCCCTAAGAGGTGACCCATCTTGCTGTGGATTGAATTACTCTGGGCTCATATTAAGAGGTGCACTCAAGAACTCTAACCTGCAGAGAACCAAACACGGTTATCAATCGAGATGCAGAGTAGACTTGTCTGATGCTGAGCAGTTACAACTGTACATCTCCAGAGGAGATGTGTGGAGGAAATAAATGGATAATACTGTATGATAAAGTTATTATTTTTTAAAAATAAAACATGTAATGATGAATTTTTAACTTATTTTTATTTTTATCTTCTTGTCTAGGTAGTTGGGTTTTAAGTGATTACTATTTTTTGTTCTCTTCCTTCATCAATGAGTTCTAGTGAAAATATGAGAGTTTCTTTCCATAACCTTTGGATATTTTGTTTATAATTCAGATTGTTGATGGATTTTTTTCTGTATAATAATGTGAATCTTTCTCCTAAGTCCTTTTGGCCTGGTAAAAATGTACATTACCTTCCTATAAAAATAATAATTTAAATACCTCAAATGCCCCAACTTGATCATTGCTCATTCTTTGCATGTAACAAACACTTGCACGTACTCCATAAATACATAAATTGTCATATGTCAATAAAAGGGAAAAATAAAAGTTCATGTTAGTTTAAAATGTATTCAAAATTTGTACAACAGACTGATGAGGATATTCCTTTCATAAAATTATACTTTACAAAAGGATAACTGGTAAACCCCAAATTATTGCACTGTTATGTCCACCCTCCTTCCCATGGTAGGATGGAAAGAAGAGAGTAACAAGCAGTGCGGGTGCTCACCTGCCCGTTCTGCAGCCTCTAACTGCTCCTTGCTTCCGGTTCCTTCTCCACTAACTCTCTGAAGGCACAAAATAAGCCCCAAAGTTCTGTTCTGCCTTCCTTCTCCAACAGAATGCATCACCCCTGTCTCAGCTTTGGATGTCTCCATGAGAAGGGGCCCCGTGGGCCTGGCCTTGCTCTGCCAGGCTGAGTTTCTGTGGGCCAGAGCATCACTGGTGCTGGACACTCCTTTCCCAACTCTGACTTGCATTTAAAACCTGATAAGGGCTTATTACATGCCATGCAACAAGGAAATCATTTTGCATACATTTTATCACTTAATTCCCCTCATAACACAAATACGTGAACAAAAATACTCTAGATTACTGGACTAAGTAGTATTAGAGTAAAGATTCAATTTAGATATGATTCCAAAGCTCCAATCCAATGTAAAACTCTTACAGGCATTGCTTCCTGACTTCTATCTGAGAGGATGACCCCCTCTCACTCTATTCTTACTGTCCTTCAATTTCCTTCTCTAACGGATATATGTATATGTCAGTCCTTACATGAGAGAACTCAGGTGTTGTTCTGCCCCCTCTTCAATGGTTCATTTTAGTATAATTTGAAGAAAGAGTGTTTTGCATCTGATTCTGATTTGGTCCCTGCAGCAAATTGCTTTCCTGAATCTCTTAACTCCAAAAGGCAGCTGCTGTCTCCTACAGCAATTCTCTTCCCCCAGGCCTCTGTTTCCCTCCTGTGGACACTGCTCCCTTAAGATGTCACCATGCATCAGCATTTTCCTAAAAGTTTGTGAGTAATGGGGGCATTAGTTTGAAGAGTAACACAGCACAGCATAGCTATGTGTGTAAAACACTCCTAATAGTCCTTGGCCTCTGGAACATAAGTATTTCCTTGTGGCAAGCTTCCTTTAGGTCTTTGTTTATCGTCAACTTCCTGGACAAATTTGTCTCTCCTGATGCTCCTCCTGTTTTGTTTTTCTCCTTCCTAAATTTCTGTGCCCTAGTCCCACTCTCTCTTTCTCAATCCCTGGCTGCCCATGAAAAGCCTGACCCCTTCCACGTTAGTGAGCACTGCAGATCAGATCCCTGCCTTTGGCCTGTTCTACCCCAGCTCTGCCCAGAACCAGAGCTCTTTCAAACAAACACCTCTGCCAAAAACCATCTGTGTGTTTTCCTACATAAAATCACTCATCTTAGTAAGAGTTGAATTGTGCCTCTAAAAGGCAGTTCTCCATACATTATGGTCAATCAATAATTTGCTGAATGAAGAGATGTGTTTTCTTGCACTTACCATTAATTTTGGTAAATAATTAACAATAAATTGACTTGTTTTGTAAGGGTAGGAAATTGCTCTGACTAGCCTATACCCTTCTTAAATATACCACTTTATACTGATTTTGAAACATCCAGGACAACTGACTGAAATAGCAGGCTCAAGGTCAAGCAACAGTAAGATAGTTAGATATTTACTGAAGTTATTTTCTCAGTAAACAGTTGAAGTCACCTACGGTTCTCAAAGCATCGCTGAAGTGGGCATAGAGGTTGTGAATATGTACAAGGCACACACATGCTGTTCTTCGTATAGGAAGCTTCCCCACTCCACAAGTTCCCCACCTCAGTAAGTCCCAGCCCTCATTAAAGATTTACCTTAAACTGCACCTCATGGGCAAGCCTTCCCCTAGGCTTAACGCCACACCAAAGACTATACTACTTTCATTTCTCTGTGTCCAGTGAGTAGCAGCTTCTGGTACAGAATTGCCAATCACTATAGATTTGTTCAATTAATTAAAATGGTGATTCTATTTTTAAGGAGTTCATTACTGTAAATAAAGGCATAGCAGTCTTAGCCAAAGAAAAAGCAATAGTGTTCAATTGTTTATTTCTAAGGGGAAAATATAGCACAATCAATCTTTGCACTTGGTCAGAGCAGACATTGGATATTGTGGCCAGTACAAGTCATTGATTGTGTATTTTTAAAAATGCTTTGGTTTGCTCTATCATTAAAATATGTCTCATTTTTTTTTCATTAATCATTCACATATTCTTTTATATTCAGAAAATCTGGGACATTCATGCCTGAATACTTTTAAGAACATATGGTTTATCAGTAAAATAAATGGTTACCTGTCCAGATGATATGGTGATTGGTAATAGGGTACCTGGGGATAAGGCATGTGACATGTAAGGAAAACAAGAAGATTTATAACATAAAGGAATGAACCCATTTCTAGGAATATTTAGACAAACGGACAGTTACAGCACCAAAACCAAGGGAGCACCCAATGTGAGGCAAATGTTACACCCAATAACAAGATAAATATCTTGGAAACATCTCCAATTTTAGTAATTGTGACTTTTTCATCTCTATCATTCAAATAAATGAAGAATAACCTTTGTAAAGTGCATATGACAAAGAAGCATTTTTATAAATAAATGCTAAGAAGCCTGGACAATGCTTAAGAATATATCATTATATTGGGTTAGGATTTACATAGTTTAAGAAGGTATACATTTGAAATGGTGGTCTCAGTAGTCTGGCTTCTCCTATAGCTACAAGGTCCCCTCCACATATTTTGTGGGCAAGAGGAATCGCAGTTTCTAACTAGCTATGTATTGAATTAGAATTGTTGTAATAGGATATTCAGGACTCCCAAGAATGCCCATTTCAACACTGGGCTTAGTTCTATGCATGTGGTTCTACATGGTCATTTTGTTCAGGAAGAATTTCTCTTAATGGACATAAATATGTCTTAATGGACATTCACAGACTCAATATATAGTTGGAAGATTTTTTCCTGCTCCTTCTTTAAAATATTTTCACTGGCAATTAGCAGCAGTGAATGGATAAGAAGATGAAATTCATCAAATCAATTGTGTTCAATCTTAGCAGGTTTCATAAAAACTTAACAGCAGATATTTTTCAAATATAGCATTTATCTAGATATCTGGGAATTTATTAATAATCATAAATAGAGGTAATTGAGAATTAATGATATTGTATAATGCAATTTATATATGCTTATTAATTTGGGAGGTCAATTTGAAATACTTAAAACTCTGGATTATAGAGTCTGGGAATGGAAAGTAATTTCAAGGTGAAGAAGACTCTGAGGACAGAAAAGTTAGAAAATCTGCAGAGGTAGAAACTAACATCCATTTTTTTGTACATAGAGTCACTTTAACCACTAAGAACACATTCAATCCATTTTGATGAAGGGATAAGAACATTTAGATACAGATATTTAATTTTGCTAAGAAATTCTCTCTTTTCAAAAAATTCAATCAAGTACTTGCAGTTATATTTATACCCTGAATTTGCCTCACATTTATGTATCTAAAAAACGCTATGGTGGGTGAACATCACCAGAGGCAGGCAGAGTTGTCACAAATTCCATGTCACCGGCATCAAATTAATGAAGTTTTGGCAGAATTGTGAAAACACAATCTTTCACATCATTCATCAATCTTAAAAAATATGAAAGTTACTTTATTCTGTGGAGAAAACTTAGCATACAGTAAACAAAAGGTGTCCTAGGGGGATGTACTAAATGAATCTCTAGGCTAGTACTACTTGTAACAGTTCTTTTATTTTTATTGAACAAGTTTCTTGAGTATTAAAACATTCTCATTGTTTCAGAGGGAAAGACTGCATGATATTTCAATAGCTCCAGATTTTAATAATGCAGTGTAAATGTTGTGATACTGACATATTAGCATATGAAAATCCGGAGCTATAAACAGTGGAAATGTGCAGTGACCGATTTCAACTTTGTAACACGGGGAATAGAAAGATTTCTTCTACCCTTTTAGAACTAACTTCTTTTACAGAATTCATAAGCTTTACAAACCTACCATTCTTTTATGTTATTTCTATCTTCTAGTAGTTATTCTCCATATTTTCTAAATAGATAAATGGAATAGAGAATTAACATGGTTTACATAAGGACCTCAACACCTACTTCAAAAAGATGGAGAAGATACAGCTATTTTTCTATTCACATACATACATGTATGCAAAAGCAAATAAATAATTTAAGCAAAGAATTATGTTACAAAATGCAAGAATATAAAAAGGGAATTGAAGGGCAAGTTTGCTAAACATTGATGAAGTATATATAAGACATCTCTTGAGTATACTAAATCTCCATTGGATTTGAATTCATGAAAAAAAAGTATACAATTTATCTTGCTTAGAGCATATAGGTAAATAAATTATATAACTTTAAAATGAGCAAAATAAGAAAAACTTCTGTTTTATACTATAATGTTTTAGCTTTGGAAGTCTGGGGAAATTTTTTTAAGTGCACATGTTAAAGTGTATGTACAATAGATCAAAACAAATGGAGATATTAAATAAAAATAATTGTTATGTATGAAGTTGTGTTCTCTTGGGGATTTTGAAACTCATTGTGGCCAATTTTATAACAGAAATCTTTTCATGTATGGAAGGTAAAACAGCAGAGAATTTAAGTAAAAACAAAGGTGAAATTATGAGAAATGTCATCAAATGCCTTTCCTGTTGCTGTAAAGATCCATGTTGACAGTGAAGAGCCTGGATGAACGTACCAAGGAGGGACTCCTAGAACAGGGAGAAATGTCCCTGCGTCTCTGCCATAAATCATGAGACTGGAAAAGGATAGTATCGAATGCCCTTAACTTAAATGACACATCTCTATATTCTATACAGCTCCTTGGGTATGTGACGCATTAAGAAAATACCCAAACATTAATGAGGTTCTAACATTACTCAGAGTTATAGAATGAGAATGAGTGAGCAGGCTGTAGGGAAAGAAGGTATGTGTGTGTGAGAGAGGAGATACCTCCTATTCCAAAAGGAAAGTATCAGAAATATAGAATAGCTTCCTAAAGCTTACAGTAAATTCTTGAAATTCAAGAATCAGCCTTGTGAGAAAAAGGCATTGTTAGAAGTTGTTAGAAGTCAGGAGTTTGGGAGCATATTATTTGAGAAAAAATAATTTAGGGAATTTAAAAATATATCAGCAAAAACTGACAAAGTGAAAGCATCCTAATTTTCACCTTCGTGCTTAGACTGGCCATCTGGATAGAGGAGACAGGGTCCTCATGCTGAATTTAGAGGATCTTTCCTGTCTTAATGAAGGACAAATATTTTCTCATGCTTAGGTCTGTTTATGGCCTTAATTGGCTTTGTTTTCCTTAGACTACACTTTCTGTAGCCTACCATTGTGATGTCTAGACGATGTCAATGTATCAAGGATGAAGCTGCATCATTCATCAAATCTTAAAAATAGAGAACTGCTCAAAATCCATACTATCCATTGCAGTAGTGTGCAACAAAACATAGCAGTCAAGTTCATGCTGGGAAATACTCATTTATAAACAGAGTAAATGCTCCTCCACCAAGAACTCATATTTATTAGTAGTGAATAACCACAAAAAAATTGAACACCGCTAGAAAATAATGTGTGTGAATATAATAGAAGTAATACGAATTTTGAAACAAATGAATACTAATAACTTCTGCCTATTGTTCTTCAAGAAATCGTTGGCATAAATTCAGAAAGGAACACATGATCTGTTTGCCATATGTAAAACTGTGGCCTCTATTTAAGATGTATAGCATAAGCTAAATGTGGTATAAATCCCTTTAAAGAGTCACCATGCCCTTGGACCTCTCTCTGCTAGAGCTGAAGGAGTGGTGAGTCCATGGTGTGTGTGGTGTACAGCTGGGCTCAATTGGCCCACACCAGAGTTTGATGGAGGCAGCAAAGTCCTTCCTATGAGACAAGCTTCCTAATGTTCTCCTGAAAGATGTTATGTCAAAAAAATAGTAAATGGTGGGAAGAATAGATGTATTGTTTTCATTTTTGGCTTATATCAGACAAGGAAAGGGCCTCATTGACTTAGCCTTCAAAGGGACAGAGTGCCACATGAAACCGCCCATCTCTCAGACCTGGAACTATTGCAAAACTTCTGGATCAACCAGTGCTCCAGCAGGAAGCAGGCAGCTTAATGAGCATACCAATCAGATGCTGTAGAGGTCATTTTGCAAAGGTGTGGGCAGAGCTGAGAGAACAAGGGAGGGTGAAACACGGGACCAACAGGTGCGGGCAGCTAGTACCATGTTCTGACCTAGAAGATCAAAGGGAAGAAACAGTGTGTTTAGAACCAGCAGAAGCTAACCTGAGGCATCTGGGTAGGAGCTGTCAGATCAGACTGCAATCACTGCCAGCCCCTGCTGAGCAAGGGCAGGGAGGACAGGAAAAAGCACCCTGGTCACTTTCCTTTCATGCTCCAGATTCCTGCCGGTTCCTCTTATTGATCAAAGCCAAACTGTTACATTACCATCCTCCAGTGCCTTTCCACTCTCCTTGAAATAACATCTAAGATCCAGGAAGTCTACCAAGGTTCTACATGAAGGAGTTTGTGTCAACCTTTCCAACCACAGCTCTTACAATCAACCCCTCTTGCTCACTATCCTAAAGCTGTATTTGACTTTCTTGCTGTTTCTGGAGAAAGCCAAACCCTCTTCTGTCCAGGGACTTTTGCTGTGCCTGAAATAGAACTCTCCTTAACGCATTGACTGCCACAACATTTGTATTTAACTCACTCTAGTTTTGACCGGGGGCCGCGTGAAGCATATATAAAATCTGGCTTGCTGGTGTTCTTCTTGTTACAATTAATATTGACAATTTAATTCTAAAAATGTGGATTAAATGAATAGAAGTCAATAAATTTCATTTTTCTACTTATGTTTACCTTTAAATTATTAGTTTTTATTCTATTTTCATAATAAAACACTGTGGCCCCAAGGAAAAGTTTCTGGGTTTTTTTTGTGGCAATGTGTTAAACTTAGCTTGGCTGGCTTCTTCTCTTCTAAATGTGAGCTTGGAGAAGCCACCTCCCAACACCCAACCTAAATGGAACTGCCCTACTTACACACTACCACAATACCTGAGTTATTTTATTCTTGCCCTGAAATTACCTCATTTATCTGTTTACTTATCTATTGACTTTCTTCTTTTATTAGAATGTTAGCTTCCTAAAAGCTGGGACTTTGCCTTTCATGTCCACTGATATTTCATCAGAGTCCACGATATGACTTAATAAAAGGTAGAAACTCAATAAATATTTGTCAAATGAATGAATGTTTATATAACTGAATGAAGGTGCATCCAGACTAACTTATCTAGCTTAGAAATTCGTATGAACATGCAAACCCAGATTATTTTAAAAATTCTTTCAGATATTATATTTACATTTTTATTTTATTTTATTTTATTTATTTTATGTTCCAAATAAATATGCTAGGCCCTAAAGGGGTTAAAACATGTATAACATAGTTATTTCATTTAAAATATATAAATTCAATAGAGTAATAAGTAATCCACATATAACAGTAATACCAGACAGAATATAAATGCAATGATAGAAATTATGTATTTGGAGGAAGTTTTACTTGAGGTAGACATTGAAGATGGCTAATATTTTAACAGGTGGAAATAGGGGAGAAAAGGTATAAGAATACAATATGAGCTAAGGTGAAATATAAGAAATCAGGAAGCTTATATGAGAAGAATGAATAATACAGTTTTTCTGGACAATCATAATAGTTAATATTTATGGGATGATTATAATGTACCATATATTACATGATTTAATCTCAAAATAGTCCTATAAAATAAAATTATTATTATTATAACCTTTTCATAGGTAAAGAACATAAAGAACAATAAGGTTAATTTACCCACCCAAAGCCATATAATTTCTAAGCTGCAGAACTAAAGCTATGAACAAATGAGGTTTAAATCCAGAGGACTATTATATAATAAACTGAAAAATATACTACAAAGCTATAGTAACAAAAACAGCATGGTATTAGCATAAAAACAGACCAATAGACCATAAAGACCAAAAAATAGAGCATAAAATCATAGACCAATAAAACAGAATAGAGAACCCAGAAATAAATAGACACATCTATAGCCAATTGATTTTTAACATAAATGGAAGGAACACACATTGGAAAAAGGACAGTGTTATCAATAAATGGTGCTGGGAAAATTGTATATCCACATACAGAGGAATGAAACTAGAGCTCTATCATTAACCATGTACAAAAATCAACTCAAAATGAGTTAAAAACTTAAATGTAAGGTCCAAAACCAAGAAATTGCAAGAAAACATAAAGGAAACACTTCAGGACATTGGACTGGGCAAGAATTTTTTGGATTTTACTCCAAAAGCATAAGCAACAAACACCAAAACAAACAAATGCGATTGCATCAAACTAAAAAGCTTCTGTACAGCAAAGGAAACAATCAACAGAGTGAAGAGACAACCTAGAAAATGGGAGAAAATATTTGAAAACTGTATATTTGACAAGCGGTTAATATCCAGAATATGTAAGGAACCCAAACAACTCAATAGCAAAAGAAAAAATAACCTGATTTTAAAATATGGGCAAAAGCCTCAATAGACATTTCTCAAAAGAGACATACAAATAGCCAAAAGGTACATGAAAAAAATGCTCAACATCATTAATAATCAGGAAAATGCAAATCAAAATCACAATAAGATATCACCTTACTCCAGTTAGAATGACTATTAAATAAAAGACAAAAGATATCAAGTATTGGCAAAGATGTGGAGAAAAGGAAACCCTTACACACTTAAGTATAAATGTAAATTAGCACAAATTAGTACAGCCATTGTGTAAAACAGTATGGAGTTTCCTCAAAAAATTAAAAATAGAACTACCGTATCATCTAGCAATTACACACTACTGGGTACATATCCAAAGGAAATCAGTATGTCAAAGAGATAACCTCATCCCTATGTTTATCGCAAAATTATTTACAATAGTCAAGATATGGAATCCACCTAAATGTTTGTCAATGAATGAATGGATAAATAAAATATGTATATGTACACAATGTAATAGTGTTCAGCCATAAAAAGAATGAAATCTTGTCATTTATGACAACATGGATGAACCTGGAAGATATTAAGTGAAATAAGCCAGATAGAATGAAAAATACTGCATAATCTCACTCATATGTGGAATCTAAACTTGGTCTCATAAAAGGATAGAATAGTACAGTGGACTTTCCAGGGACTGGAAAGAATAGGAAGGAGAGGGCAATGACGAGAGATTTGTTAATGGGTACGGAGTTACAATTACATAGGAGGAATAAGAGCTGGTGTCTTCTTGAAAAGCAGAGTGACCTTTGTTTACAGTTTCTTCTTGTTTTCAATTTTAAGGTAATCCACTATTTCTAGTATAAATTTAATTTATTGATATCATGGGTGAAAGTTTTCTAGTTTAAAATCGTGGCACTTTTATATACTGTCTCTGCCTCAAGATATCCCACCTGTGTTTATGTTCACATATGTTTTCATTACAGAAATACTAAGCAAATATTTGTCCAGCTTCATAATCTTTAGAAATGAATCATTATACTTTAAAAAGTTATCTCAAGAATTATTCTTTTTTTTTTTGCTTTTGATAAAATTCAATAACCACTCTTTATTTAAAACAAAAATTTTGGAAGAGAATAATTGTTCCAGATCAATCTTATGCTTAATAATATAATATTAGAAATTACCTGCTAATGGTGAGAACATAATGCTTTATAGTATCGATTATCATTTCATTCTGGAAGTTCTAAAATATGCACATGATAAAGCAAAATGACAGCTATCATTATTAGATATTCAGTGAATTTCAAGAGCATATTTTCAAGAGTAAAAAATATTTATATAATTAATAAGTTTACTAAATGATTTCAATACTTTTGGCTGTTTCTCTTCATTTGTCTACCATTGGTATTATATTTGAGTTTCACTTAGTCCCCCAAACTGCTTTACTGCCTTAGTCTGTAGGGTTCACAATGAGAATCCCGAGTAAGGATTTTTCTTGGGTCACCAACACTAAGTTGGCTATAAAGTCTTCTGAGTCTTCTTCATGATCAGAAATTTGTAGTGGCTGCAAGATTATACGGCAGCAAGGAAGCTATGCTGACAACTGCAGAAAGTATTTCATAAAGAAAAAAAAACTCATCATTTTTCACAAGCTGACTCTCTTTTGCTCAACCTATATTGAAAGCTTGCATTGTTCTCACGCTCAAGTGATGAATGTATGTTGATGCCTTTTTCTCCTTGAAAAAATACATTTCCATCTGAGTTCTGTTTGTCACAAATGTTTAGACACACAGCTGTCTATCTGCAGTGGTACTGCATACTTGTACGTTGAAGAATGCATTCCAGTAAATGTTCTTTATAAGCCAACAGTACGGCCTGTTCCTTTGTTCCTGACTTGAATCCCTGGTCTTCCTAACTTTAAGGAATTGTTACTTCTACATATGACTAATGGGAAACAGAAATCAAAACATGGCTTGGAAATCATAACCTAAAGCTAAGAAATATTGTCATTTTAATATCCTAAAATATGAAATACTCCCTCACTAGTTGTCAATGTAAGAAGAATACTCCTGAAATGAATAATACTGGGTTGGGGGGTGGTGTGGAGGAAAGGCACAGATGTTTTGTAACAAAGGGTGAGGGGAAACAAAAGTATATGAATGCTTTAATGGTTTTGTGTCACAGTGCACACTTTCAAAGAAGGATAAAAGACAACAAGCCTAATACAAACTGTTTTCCATCCCACCTTGCTCCACTTACTATGTATACACTTCCACCCCCACCATGCTGCCACCTCTGCAGCTTTGAGTATCCACCCAATGCTCCCTCTTCAGGTCTTTGCATATGCCTGCCTAACACCCATTCAAGTTGCAGGTCCAAACTTGGACATCAATTATTCTGGGAAGCAATCTCTACTTTCCTGAAACTAGATTATGCTATGCTCTGTCTCATTCCCTTAGCCTTTATTCACTATATTGTAATTGCTCACACTGTCTACTAGATTGGGTGTTGAAATGATAGAGACAGGGTGGCTTTTGTTCACGGCTGTATTTCCATTAATCTAGCGTAGTGCTTGACATACTTGAGGAGGTGAGTGGCCAGAAATATGAAACTGGAAATGAAAACTGAGGCTTAGCTGTGAAAGAACTTGCATGCCAGGCTACTGATTTTGTCCATGGAAGCCTTTGAGAAGGAAAGTAACATAGGGAGATATTACATGTTCAAAATAGCCACAATGTCATATCCAAAAGGCACTTATCCATTTTATTAATCTTTTCTCTTCCATTTTTGCTGACTTACACATTGTAAAGTGTCTTTTGCTCCCATTAGTTGCAGCGATTCTAGGTAGAGCCACTAAACAAATACTTTATTTTGCAAGATTTATCTAGTCATGTGGCTTTACATTAACATCTGAGTTTACAAAGCTCTTCCACGTGAAAGTTTCATTTCATCGTTGTAACAGCTCTTAAAAATGCCCATTTGGAGGATGAAATAAGTGAGTCCCAGAGAGCTTAGAGACATACTTGCCCACGGACTCGTGCTAATGGAAGTGAACCCTGCTAGGGAGCACACATTATTAGGTTGGACCTGAGGATATTACCATTTTTGTATGTTAAAAAAAGGTTGAATATCAGCAACTTCAGATCCTTCAACCTAATGCATCTTGAAATAATTAAAGGACAAAACAAGACAATATACACATAATCAATTGTCAAAATGAGTGACAAATATAATAAATGCTATGGGCAGACCATAAACACATCAACTCAGGTGAGCATAGAAAGACTAAGTTATCAATCTTTCCTCCAAGACTGCACGACTGTCTCCTTTTGGTTCACTTCTCCCTCATGATGGTGCCAACCTTTCTTTAGTGTCCTGAGTCAGGTGTATGTTTTCACTTGAAGATGCTGCCATAACCCTAAAGACTTCATATAGTACACTGAAACTGACGTCTCCCTATTCATACCTTCACCATGTCCTTCCTCTCATGGTTCCCACACTAGAAACTCTAGATTTCTCTAGGTCACATTCTTTTCTTTCTTTTCCTACACAAAATCCTAGACCAAGTCTAATTGAAGTACCTTTGAAATAATTAACACACCAGTTTGTCCTTTGAAAATCCCAACAGCTTCATAATTTAAGCATATCAGCAGTAAATTCATAGTTTTTTTTTAAAGAAACAATTTCTTCATTGTAGTACAAATGTACAGAAAAAATGCACATATCACAATTGTACAGCTCAAGTAATTTTCCCAAAATTGGCAGACCCATGCAAAGAACTCCTGGAGAGGAAAACAAAATATTAGCAGTGCCCCAGATTCCTCTCACATCTATTCCCCATCACGTCCCACCTCAGATGGTTGTCCTGACCTAGCACCATGGAGCACTTTTGCCTTATTTGAACTTTACATAATAAAGGGGATCATGGCTTATGTACTTTTTGTGCAGAATTTTTTTTGCTCAATGTTTCTCAAATTTATTCCAAATATTATGTATTACAGTGGTGACTTTATTTTTATTGATTTAGAGTATTCCACTGAATTAAAATACTGGGTTGCTTTTAGTTTATGGCTCTTAGGAATCTTGTTGCTGTTAACATTCTTGCAAGGATTTTCACGAGTATTGTATTAAGCCAAGTAAATGTGGAGAGAATTAACAGCTTTATAATATTGACTCTTTCAACCTATGTACAATAATTTGTCTCATAATGTTCTATAGGATTTTTGTGCCACACTCTTGCCTATATTTGGGTAAATTTCTTCTTAGACATTTCATATTTCTTACTAATACAGTAAATAGTATTATTTTTAAAATATTTTAACCAATTACTGATATAAAAAATGCAATTGATTTTTGTACATTGGCTCTGTATTCAGTGACTTTATTAAGTTCACTTAATAAGACATACAGGCTGTAGACTTTAAAAAATGTTCTATATACACAATACCATCTACAAATATTCATATATTTATTTTATTTTCCCCAAACTATACATTTCTCTTGCCAATTGCAGTGGGTAGAACCTCCAACATAATGTTGAATAGATGTGGTTATTCTGTACATTATTGTCTCTTCCCCAGTTTAATTTGGGGAAAGCTGTTAGTATTCTAAATTAAGTATAATTTAGTTTGCTTTTTAAATACCCTTTATCAAATAAAGGCTATTTTCTTCCTGGCCTTTACTAAGATATCTTTGTTGTTGTACATTACAATAGTATTTTTAATTAGTGTCATATCAGGTTTCTCAAGCACAGTGGCTTTAGGGAACTTTTTCTACGGATTTAAAGAGTAGATCTTATAAACAGTATAAAGTTGTTAATTTTAATCTAGTCTGATAAGATTGCAATTTTGAATTATTTAGTTCATTTATATTTAATTTAATTAGACACATTTAAATTTAAATCTACTATCTTATTATTAGTTATATATTTGTCCCATCTGTTCTATGTTCCTTTTTCTCTACTTTTTGCTTCTTATGTTTTGATTAATCATGTATTTATTTTTATCATTCCTTTGTCTCTCCAAAAGCTATAAATTATACAGTTTATTGTTTTTATTAGTTATCCTTAAGACATTACCATGCATTTTTGAAATATTACATCTTAAATTAGAATTTTTTTCCAATTTCAGGACAGTACAAAGATTTGAAATTGATTAATACTATTTATTCCCTCCTGCCATTTGTTTTCTTTATCATTTATTTCAATGGTATATGTATACTAAACCATACAAGACATTGTTTTCCATGGCAAATATTCACCTAGATTTGCTGTAAATTTTTGCTCTTTATTTCTTCTTGTATTTCCATGTTTCCATCCATTTTCTGCTTGAAGAATTTTTGTTGTTATTTTTCAGGTTTGCTGCTTTTAAAGATCTCTGTTTTTCTTTCTCTAAAAAATATTTTCACTTTCTCCTCATTTTTGAAGAATGTTGTAGTTGGCTACAGAATTCTAGGTTAAGTTATATTCCTTTAGAATTTTGAAGAATATCATTATAGCATCTTCTAGATTTAGTTTTTGATTGAAAGAGTTAGCTATTATCCTTATTGCTGCTCTTTTGAGGGTGATCTGTCTTTTCCCTCCCATGGTTGCTTTTAACATATGTTTGGGTTTTAATAGCTTTATTATGATTTGTATTTTTTTAATAACTTGTTTAAGATTTGTAGTCATTCTAGAATCTATTTTTAAATTGTTTAATTGGTTTTGGAAATTTTTCCGAATCATCCTTTAAAAGTTATTCTGTTCCATTTGTCTCTCCTTTTCTCCTGGGACTTCAATTACAAGTATATTTTCATGCTCTATGAGTTTCTTCTCATTTCAATATTTTCAAATGGTTTTTCTCTCTATGTTTCAGTGTGCACTCTCTACTAACCTATATTGGAGTTAATTAACATAATCAGTAGAGTTTTATCTATTAAACTCATTCATTGTTATTAATTTTTTATTTTCTTTTCTAAAGTTTACATTTTCTTCTTTGTATGTATTCCATCTTCCTTATGAAATTTTCCATACTCATACATGTTTTATCATATTTATCACACTATTTTTTCATCTGTGTTTAATAACACTAACTACATCCTCTGTGCATCTGTTCCTATTGTCTCTCCTTTTCTTTCCTTTCCTTTGGTCCTACCTCAAATGATTTTTTTAAACGAAACATTACATTATAGGAAAATTATATATTAAAGATGGTAGAGGATAGAATGATGTTTTCTTCCCCCAGAGAACATTTCTTTGTGTTTCTTGAGTCTATTAGCGTAGAAATAGTCTGCTTTAATCCAGTTTGGGATTGAACTGATTTGACAGTGAATTTTAGTCTTTGTGAGTGCTGGTTCATTTTAAAACTAGCCTTACATTTAGGGTGTAGCTTTTCACTCGTCCCATATAAAAATCTGGATTGTTTACTAGTGCTTTTGCACATGACAACCCCTGGACTCCAATTTTTGTCTCCCTATCACTATGAGACTGCCAAAAACTCTGATTATGTTCTTATCTTCTGGATAATATATAATAAAATGGTAAATGCTATAAAATAAAAAGCAGTATGGGATGTGGCACTCTTGTCCCTCTGGAATCCTAATTTCTCAATCTTGATTACAAAGATAGATCTGAAATATATGTTTTTCTCAACCTCATGGCACTACCTGAAGTTTCCTAAGCTTCTTAGCTGCTACTCTATCGTGAGTTTTCAGTGTCTCAGCTCATCTTGCCTAAGCAACAAATACCTCGAGAGAAGAAGCAGAGCAGAATGGTGATTCATGTTAATACATTTCCATGTCCAAGATCTTGGCCCCTCAAACCTTGGCTGCCTAGGTAGCTCTCTGATGTCATATTTTATCCAGATTTTCTAGTTATTTTTGGCATGAGGGTTGGTTGCATCTCAGGCCGGGTCTGGTACTTCTTTGCCAGAGTGGATTCTGAATCTTAGAGTCACAAAGGAGCTTAGAGAGTATTGACTTCTGTACTTTTCATGAACTTCTAACCCATCCCTTTCCAGTATCATTCAGCCCTGATGCTAACATTTTCATGGTAGAAAATATACCTATATTCAAATCCTAGCTCTTTCATTTACCAACTATATTACCTTTGACATGTTACTTAATTAAGAATCAGTTTTCTCATCTGTAAATTAGGGATGATAACACAAAGGACCTACCACATAATACTTCTTTAAGAATTAAATGTAATAATGTACATGAACTGATTTAGAAAATATCTTCATGGACCTCCTAATCTGAACTTTCATGATTTTGCTTGGCTGTTATAGAGTTGTGAATTTAGTATAATTACACAATATTCAGGACATATTTACATCTCTTCAAAATTATTTATCTAAAATTCAAATTTAACTGATGTCCTGTTTTATTATCCTATATTATTTTATATTTTATCTGACAAATGTACATTAATTTAAACTGGAATTGTCTTTTTCATTTCCACCCATATGTCTAACTCTACTTCCCTACCCATTCTCCCATGTTTCTACTCAAGTCCTTTTTATCTGAGGATTCAGACTTTGTACCACTCCCTCAAAAAGGTATAAAATAGTCATTGATAATGTTTATATTGATTACATGTTGAAATGATGAAATAAATTTCAGCCTTCTTTTTTCTTTTTCACATGACTATTGAAAATGCAAAATTATACACATACATTATTTCTCTATCAGTCAGTGCTGTTCTAGAACAACCTGGGCTCTTTCATGTAGGCCTTTGGGCATGAACTCCTCACAGTCTGATCCAATTCAGCCCATTTGGAATACAAAGATGAAGTTGATGTGTTTATGAAGCAGTCCCTAAAGCCCCAATAAGGACTATTGTCTCCCCCTGTGTGTTCAGAGCACATTATGAATAAGTCTAACAAACACATTGTTATAGGTGGGATATTCATAGCATGGATGTTTGTTTTCACTAGGTAAGCTTTTCTAAATAAATAAATAAATGGTTTAATGACTGATTAATGGATTATGTCATTGAATTGTCTGCTACCTTTGGCTTTATATTTGAAAATTCATTTGATTAACAGATGCTTCCGTTCATCTTATGGAATACTTTGGTTTTCCCCCATTTTTCTTAACTCTATGACCTCTTGCATTGTCTTAAAATAGACTCCAACCTGGATTATGAAAACACTACTTTCCTTGCTTCCTGTCCCTAGAATTAGTCTTCTATCCTTCAAATGTTATCTTCTTCACTTTATTTTGGCCCTTGCCTGAATTTTCACAGGGGCTTTCCTGTGCCTTTTGCCTAATGCCCTCTGCTCAATGGAGTTCCTCAGTGTAAAATGTTCCCTTGCATGTAGCTGGTTCCTAATGCTTAAATGATCTACATTATACAAGATCAAGTTCTCCTTCTATATTATTACCTGCTGGGCTGCAAAACCATATCTTCTTGCCCTCCCTGCCTCTAACTCCTTGCTCAACACAGAAGCTCACATACACCCCTCCTGCTCTCATACACAACACTTTAACTTCAAATCTATGAGAAAAAGCTATGTTAGTAATCAACCAAAGGGTCATCGAACCTGAAATTATTTCATTGAGAATTTTAGCTTTGTTGTTTGTGGATTCAATGTAACGTATATGTGTTTGTTTTCTCATACTTAAGACATTTGTCTAATAGAAGTACTTTAGGTCAGATAGAATAATAAATAATGTGTTATAGTTAGTAAAGCCAATGAATAAATGCTAGAAATTAATCTGTGAGTAAAGAAAAACATTTCAAAATTTCAGTTGTTCATATGTCCATTGACAAGGTTATTTCCATTTTGAAATAATATTCTTCCATGTTTTCACTCTCTGAGGTGAGGTAGGGGTGCAAATGCCTGTATGAAAATAAGACCTATCCCTTGCCTCCTGTGAGATGACAAGTTATTGGTGAGAGAAGGTATTAAACAAAAAACAAATGTCAAAAATTGGAATTGAATGGATGTTACAGGAACAAAGTGCTCTGAGCACAGTAAGTTTAGAAGATGAAGCTTCTTCCAGCAGGAATTATCAAAAAGTCTTGGTGGAAAATTAGGGGCTTGAGTGGGTGTTTCTATGAATAGGGCTGAAATCATTCCAGGGAGGAAGATCGCGTGGAAACAGAAGATGACCAAATGCATCTGGGAGCAGGGAAGAGCAAGGGTATGACCAGGGCATACCGTGTGTGCAGGGATGGATGAGAACACAGGGACAGATGGGTCAGATTAGGAAGCTGCTCAGAATGCAAGGACTAGAAGTCTGAACTCGATCCTGTGGGCAGGCAGTGGGGAACTGCTAAGGAATGCTGATCAGGGATGTGCAGAAGGAGAGGGTGCATAGGAGGGACTGACAGGAGGGAGACAGGGATTGGAGGGAGCTGTTAGACCCACAAGGTCAGCTGGGTCTCTCCCTCCCGTGTGGCAAGGGATTCAGAGAATGAGTGCCAGGACTGCTTCTAGACACAGTAAGTACTTCCTAATTTGTTTCCACTTTCCTTCAAGATTTTTTGTCTTCGATGTAAGTTGAATTAATAATCAATAATAAATCTGAAAATCAACAGTTAAAAGGAAAACATTCAGCACAATATTCTGTGCCTGGCAAGCGTCCAACACTATTTTTGGAACAGATGAATGAAAGAATACGTGAGTGGCTCTACATGAATATCTGGTATCTAAAACTTCAAGAATATTTACGTAGAAAGATAACATATTCAGTATACAGATCCTTCCTATTAGAGGGCATTTTTATTCCCTTGAATGCAAATTGAAGTTGGCCAAGTCTGCATGCAGAAACTAGAGGTTTTATGCAGAAAGACTGTATGCATTCATAGATAAACTGTTCTAGGCAAAATAAAGGTATGTAGAGAATCGAACCTTTAAAAAAATTGCTAGTGTTATAAATCCAGTCTGCTGATTTCCCAAGTTCCAGAAAATCACTTGGACCAAAGGGTTCTTGTCCAGATCAAAACTCAGATCTGCTTCTGGTTCCCTGGGCACTACAAACAGATACAGCGCCCAGGCCTGCTTGGTATTCCACACAGGCTAAGCAGCCAGGAAGCAGTTAAAGGTGCTGTCCACTAGCTTATAGTTAGTATGGATATTTTATCACCCTTTTGGACCTTTTTTCCTAATGCGAAAAAAGGCATACGGCATTTCATTATGTTAATGGGGCATGAGAGACACAAATAAAAAAGCACTTGGTTCATACTGGGTACCTGTGAGAAGAGAATATTTTTAAATATCTGTAGGTGGTTCACTAACACAGGTAATTGAGTTTCAACATATTTCTCCTTTGAGCCTTTCCATGGGATGTTCTGTCATCCCGTTAAGTAAGGTGGGAAATAAGAAGTGAAACCTTTTAAGGAAGTATTGCCTACTTTAGCTTGATCCTTTTAGAAAGTACTCTATTCACTTGCTTAATGCTCCCTTTTA
Source organism: Lemur catta (assembly GCF_020740605.2). NCBI lineage: Eukaryota > Metazoa > Chordata > Mammalia > Primates > Lemuridae > Lemur > Lemur catta. The sequence goes on from NC_059131.1 coordinate 77,058,956, forward strand.
TAGAAATCTTTTTTTTTTTTAACTCAAAAAGAAGTAAACCCCATTTTTGGAGAAATAGCAAAGGTGTTAACACTCCCACTTAAAGTAAGTGACATGGATATTCCACAAAAGGTCTGAGTGCTTGCTCAAGGCGGTGTGCACAGTGATGACGTGAGCAGCCCTCCGTGTGCAGTAGGAGGACAAATAGCTCTCTGGGTAATTCTAAACATGTGTAAGTTATAACCTTCTCTCCCGAAAAAGGATTTTTCCCTCCCTTTATTGTAATCATATGCCTTTCAATGTGGACTTTCATCTCCATTAAGAATAGTTGGCATTAAGGGATGCATTTAAAATTAGGGATTCTTTTTCTCATTCTTTTCCTGATTTAATAACACTGTACAAGCTCTTCTGAAATGTATGAAAGCGTACGGGAATATGGATGGGACCACAGGCCCCAGGGAAAGCCACAAGTCTCCTGGTTATACTTCCAGTATTTGTTATCTCTCAGGTCTTCAGTGATCAAGGTGGCTACATAAGGTGAGCCCTCACTGATATCGACGCACCGAAAGACACTTTTTGTTTAATCATAGAATGGAATTAGGCATGAGCTTGGTCCATCCTTCACCCTATCTAGTTCAAGGGGTACAACATGAAATGCCAAAAGTTCCTAGTGTAGGCGTAGAGCCAGACTGGACACCAATTCAGTGCACACATTTTAAAAATGAGGAAATTGAAATCCTGGCGGTTCACCTGACTCTCCAAAACTGATACAGTTTGCTCAGGTCAGGCAGAGATTAGAATGTGGCTTCTAGGCTTTGCTAGTCAAGCTGGAACAGCCTGGGTCTCTGTGCCACACTGCTGGGTCTCATAATGCCATCCATTTCATTGAATCAGAGGACAGCACAGCGAAGCTCTTATACCTGGCTGTCCAATTTCAATAAGTGAAATGTTTTCCCAAGTAGACAAAGGGCTCACTTGCACGCTAGATTGAACATCAGTTGTGCCTTAGGAAACATGCTTAAAGAATATGGACTTTCATTTGTATATTTGGAAGAAAATATTCTATTTGGGCTTAAAGAATTAGAAAGAGATATTTTCAATAAATTCTCAGCAAAAAATTCCACATAACACCACAGGATGGCAAAGGCAAATTTAAAATACACCCTGGCTTTCCATTCCTTTATTAATGCATTAATTCATTTATGCACTCATTCTACGTTTACAGAGTTGGGGATAGAATGTGGATTAGAGTGTATAAGGAGGATACAGTAATATGCAGAATAGTCAAAAACCCCTGGCCTGGTGAACTCACATTCTAGCGAGGGGAAGACAGACAATAGATTAAACAAACAGGGAAGTTCTGGAGCATGGCCAAAGGTGCAAAGTACCCTAGAGAAAAAGAAAGCAAGGAAAGGGGACAGAGTGTGCCTTGGGAGTGGGTGTGGAGGGTAGGCAGTGAGTACCTGGGAATTTAACAGACATGAAGGGCAAATTGAGAGCTGTGAGATACCAGAGTTATAAGCAGTACTTTATATGTTTCATCATATGTAGACCTCCCTAAACCTATGAGGTAGGTTTTATTTTATCACGTCATAGGGAGTATGAGGTTCAGAGAGGTTTGGTGACTTGGTCAAGGTCACAAAGCTAAGATAGAAAAGCGTCAGAACTTTGCACACAGGTAGCTTTCTTGTTAACACGGTACTAGTGATTTTATATTCTGTAAGATATTGATGATCACCAGATGATATGTTGTGTGTCTGTGTGTCAGTGTGCAAGGGAGAACTGAAAATTCCCTCTATTATGTTAAGGAAGAAAAAAGAATAAAAGATAATGCAATGATTTTATTTAACAACAAAAATAAAGTAAGCCAAATTCACTTTTCCTAATTCCTCTAAGAAATACTATCAAAGGCATCACTGCTGTTGCCTTGTTGCCAGTGAGGCATTAAGTAATCAAACACGGAGCACACGCTCCTGTTCAGCGTCCCAGCATGTGGAAAACCATCCTGTGTAGTCCCTCTAAAACAGAAGGTTACAGCCAATATGTCTGTGCGAGGGATGCACGAACAAAAAGACATCTGTTTGAGATGAGCACAATAAGGAAATAGTTCAAGAGCCACTGTATTATCTTTTGCACTGAGAAGCATCTTCACATAAATTTCCTTGCCAGGTAGTTCTCAAAAAGTTCTTAAGTCCCAATGGGTGAATATCAATTTTGTGTGACTTAGTTTGGGGAGCCCTAGCCTTCTACATTCCATATGCTGAAAAATCACACTTGCATGAAGACTACATAAGAGAAATAGTGCACTTTGGGATCTTTGGAGCAGCAACAGCCAATTTCTATGCCAACCAATCTTTCCTTATCACTTGAACTTGACTCTATCACTACAATTATTTTTCCTTCAAATGCATGTGTCCTCCATTAGATTCTTAAAGGGATTCAATCATTATTTAATTCTTGTATTTTTTTATTGCTTGGCTTTCTTTCTTTCTTTTTTTTCTTTGAAAGAGAACAAACTAAAAGCTAGACTTTTCATTTCAAATCCAATGTCAGTGTGGAGCAGACATTGGAAGAAGGCGTGGATGTGTGGATGTGGGGGCTGCTTTGATTGCATGTGTTGAGGCACCAGGGTCTGTGATGTGCTGTGAGAGATGGTCTTCTGCAAGCTGATTGTGCTTCAGACCCTGTGTTTAGAGAGCAGATGGTCTGGGTTCTCTGTGGGGATGGCAATGACCCACCAGCACACTGAGGGTGCTGCTAGGTCTGCTGTCGCTATTCAAGTCACTTCCTGCAACATTTGGCAGGCAGTGCCCAGGCAGCAGGCAATGGTGGAGGTGGAAGGGGACCCAATCAGGCATCCTGCAATTGATATCTGATTGATGAGTGCATGAAATTGTGGAAACAACCCATTAAAAGCAGAGCTTTGAGAGTAAAAGTGTTGAGCTGCACTTCTCTGTGAACATAATATGATTGAAAATGATTTTACTCTTTAAGGGGGGAAGAAAACTGTTTTCTATCTATTTACCTGTTAAAAAGAAAACTGCAAATCATATTTTCATATCAAGGAAACTAAACAAAAGGAAAACAGCTTTAAATTATTCACAGAGGAAATGAATTGAGAGTCCTGAATTAGACTGAAATATTTAAAGCATTAGCATTATTGGTCTTGCAACCTTACTTTGGCATGTACAGTAGAATAAAAATAAATAAACATTGCTGTGAGCTCAAGGGAGACTTAGAAAAAAGAACAACTTCTTTTAGCTGAAAAGTAAAGTAAAATAAACTAAATTCTTTTTCACCTGGAGAAATGTTATTTTTTAAACCCAAGGTTAAAAAAATTATCACATTACATTTTGACTCATGCTTATTTTTATTCCTCATTTAAATATAGTAATGAATATCCCCTCACCACACAGTGTTATACCGTCACTTCTTTCTTTCTTTCTTTCCTTTTTTTCTCCTTGGTTTAGATTGAAACAAATATTTGAAATCTTCCAAATTTGCTTTTCCTGTAGAATGTGAGATATCATTCATGGCTGGAAAAGAGAATACATCCTAATATCGATTATACTCTGTTAGATTTTAGATTTTTCTATAAATGTGTAAAGGCTGTAAACACCAGGAATCCCTGATGGTTTAACAGAATCATTCCTCCTCTGACCACATAATTGCTAAATTGTGCATGTCAAATGGCTTCAGGATATTGTCCCCTCTCCAGCAGGTTATCAAGGGAAACTTGCTGGAGAATGCTGTTGTTTGTGTGTCCTTTAAGTTAGGAACTCAAAGGTCAAGAGTTGCCAAAAGCATTTTCACTGAGTAACTGCTCCTTTTCCCGGGCTCTGTAACGTGCTTCTCCAGTGATCCTTATCATTTGTTACTAAATGCGTGTATTTAGTTTCTAAGCCAAAGCCAACTTTTACACCCAAGCTTTATTATAATTAATGATAATGATTAGTCATGTAATACATGTTTATTACATGCCTATATGCCAAATTTAGATGATAATATGGATTAATTTTTCTCACAGCTCTTTTGAAGATTTTTATTTTAAAATGTGCATTTTTTTCGATGATTTAAATTCCATTACAAACAATAATTAAATATTTAGTGCATAATAGTGTTTAGGATGAGTGCAATCTAAGAGTCCTTATTTGTAGTAGGATAGAAATGTCTCTTCTTAATGAGAATGTTTTTGTCTGATTTCAGTGCTAACTTAGGAGTGAAGAGGTTCTATTAATACACTGTGAGTAATGCTAGAATTGAGTTGTTAGAATCCATTTAGTGTGTAGTTTAGAATTTCTGCTCTTCCTGAGTGTTTTCTATGAGTCATACTCCTGAGCAGTTGCCATTGGTTGCTTTACTGGTTAAACTGCTATTGCAAGATTAATCTTTAGTTTTGACAGCTAAAACAGTTGCAGCAATTAATTACTAGGGAATAATTTCCCATCCCAAAAGTACAGACCATGAAAACATGTTCATAAATATGCTGCAATACTTAACTGTCTTCCTCATAGTATAACCTAAGACAACTTTGCCATAACAAGTCCTGAAACTCACAAATTGCTTAATCCTATAAGTAAAAAGAATTGGGGGAAGGGGCCATCTGATTTTTTCAAGTGAGTAGTAGAAACATATTTGACATTCACATTTGATCAGAATTTCACGATTACATTGCATATGAAAACTTCAATCTTCTATAAGTTTTCTTTTCTTTCTTCTGCTTTGCTTAATTGTGGTGATATCATTTCAAGAAATGTAGTTTATGAATGTAAAAGCCGAAAGAACAAAAGAAAACAAATGAACATGACAGGACACTACGTTCAAAACACAGACAAAGAACCTAAGCAGCAGATGAAATCTCAGGCAGCATCTGAAACATATGAAAGAAAAACAGATTGTCATCAAATCTTCATTTTTTTCAAAAGTTTGATACATATTTCTTTGGGGAATAGTTTGCAAATGATATATAGAATATGTGAAATACAATTGTAAACACATGCAATTTACCCAGGTTACAATCTGTTCCATGATCTTTGTTCTTTCTTAAGAAAAAAGACAGGGCACACCACTTGGAACAGGACTGTACCAAAATAAATCTGAGATTGAATTATTAGAACTGACATTATTAATATTTTTTTAATATTCCATGGCTTTCTCATGATTCTCTGCATGCCACATTTTAGCAAACTCCAGTGCCTTAATCATTTTAAGATTTGCTATGTTCTCAATAGCTGTTTGCTGGTATGCAGGCACAATCTCTTTGAATGGCAATAAATATGCATGGCTAAAAAGAAAGCTATAGTCAGAAAATCGTACGTCTAAAGAATTAAGTGCTATATTCAGTGTTTCTTACACTCTTGCTCGCTGAACACATGTTGCCCTCGGGTCTGAAACTGAGCTACCCTTGCCCTTTTGTGGCACTTTGGTCTCTTTCTTTCACCAAAGGCAGGGCCCGGTGGGGGTGAAGTGAATGGGGAGGGGCGAGGGCGGAAAGGGCAGGAGGGGAAGGTGGATAGCAGAAAAAGAAAGGGAAAGCTCTCCGTGGGTTGCTGCTTGTCAGAGCCTGGGAAAACCGAACGCTATCACCCCAAAGTGCCTCCTTCCACCCGCTTCACCCCACGCAGGCAGACCCCGGCCACCAGTCACTGACCACGGCCTGGTCGCGACTTCTTTCCCCCTTTGAGGTTGCATATGTGCCAGAGCGCTGACTGACACCACATTTTGAAACTGATTGTCCAACATTGTCCGGCACAAGCCATGCAGAAACCTCCACCGTCCGTGCGCAGGGCGGGGACTCACAACAGAGAACATTTCTTTCTAGGTGGTCAGCCGCGGAGCAGGGGCTCTGCCAATTGTCATTGCGTGTGTATCTTGCTACAGAATCACTGGAGTAGAAATGCAGGAGGCAAAACTTGCAGGGGAAGGAAAAGGCAAAAGATCAGATATATGTGTTTTATCCTGTATCTTGGGCTATTCACGGTTTTTCTCCTGTAGAGAGACCCCTGTAGAAGAAGTGCAGTTCATCAGCCTTTCTCCTTACCGGTGCTGTATAATGTTCCAAGTCAGTCAGTTTTTTTATGGAGTTATTAAAAGGTATAGTTTGGATAAGCCATATGCTGATCTTATTTAAACGGAGAAGAGTTTTCAGGAAAAATAAGAAATTGCAGCTGGTAGCTACGGTAGTTTACTATTTTTGAACGGCTCTTTAGTATATGGTATTTTAATTCATCCCACAGATTCAAATTGGACTTTGACTGTGTACACTAGGATATACTGTATGGTGTTCTGAGTAATGCTGGTTTGCTAAAATTGCAATGTAGATTGATGCTAAAGAGGCAGCTTTGCCATTTCTAAAATCTTCTCAGGCATTTCGTACAGAATGAAAATGCTGACAGGCTAGCTACCTCTGCAAACATGGATGCTGTAAATGCATATAGTCTCTATCTTTCTACTTTCTAAGTACAGAATGGGTAATTAGTACTGTTCAGGCTGTTATAAAGATATGCAGTATTCCCATTGTACCAAGAATGCTGATTTTCAGGGGTTTCTAATCAGGCAAGGAAAAAACATGCTATAGATAAAATTGGTATACAAGTTTCAGCCATGGGTAATTTTATTTTTATTTTTAAAACAATTTGAAGTAAAGTAAAATAATGGGGGCTACTTCTAGGCTAAAGAAATCCAGTACATGGCACAATATCTAAAGTCTCTGAATTTCTGTCTGATAATTTACATTCGCTTTCACTTCCACTTTGCACTTGAAACACAACCTTTTGTGTACTGTATGTTTGAACCTCACAAATGCTCAGGGAAGAGGTCCTTGAAAGCTGAAAGTTAGTAGACCATATCAGGGTGAAATACTTCTGCGCTTTGCGTATCAGACGGTCCCTGGGTAGTAGAGCTTTCCCATTGGCCATTTGCTGCCTTAGCCTGCCAGAGTTCTCTGTCTCTGGTATTGGTGGTCACGTTGTGTTGGGTTTCCTTATTAATACTCTGCTAAGCCAAGGAAAACCTTACTCAGGCTATTCCACCACTGAAAGCAATTAACCTGTAACATGAGCTATAACATCACTGTGCACTGCAGAGAACCAACAAAGATTTGTTATTTGGCATAATGACAAGTTTTAATCCTCTCCCAGTAGAACTCTCCAGAGGATTTTTAGCACATGGACATTACGGAACAGACATGTTCCAACTGCCCTGGTATGATGCATTGGATTTGTTCCAAACATGGAAAGTCTACCAAAAAGCCAGTGCATAATATTAACAATAGACCATAAAACATGCATTGAAACTTCATTTTACTCAAAACTCTCTACTAAAGCCTGAGCAAGTCCTAATAATAATATATACAACCTATGCATGGAAACATACCATGAATTTTTTGAGCTACAAAAACCTTGCCAATCTTCAGTCCATTATCTGAAAACACTTTATTTTTTTTTAAAAAAATTATTTATTTATTTGTTAACTATCAGTACTGGGCAGCACAAAGCCATAGCTGAAATCTGTGTATCTCTACCTACTCTGTGTAACTCTGGCTATACCATCTTTCATTCATTTAGCCATCCCACAAACACCTATTTGTACCTGCTCTGTTTAAGATTTTGAGTTGCATTGCATTACATTTTACAAGAGAATTAAGTATATTAACATTTACTTCCTTGTCATTGTTCTCCAACTGCAACTCATGTGCATTTTATATATAAGGTCTTCCCCTATTTTCTACTCAACTTGATGAAGCCAATCTTGTCAGTAATGTCATGATTTATTTTTAATAGTTTCTCTACATTGCACTATTAGTTACTAGTTGCTGTAAGTGCTTCATAATTTAAAGTTTATGTGTGTTGGGTAACCTACTCAAATTAATGTAGCAAAATCCAACCATAATATAATCTATGTGTCTTATATACCAGCTCATTTGCCCCATCCTTTCACAGAAATAGAAATATTCTTCCTTCTCCCTTTACCTATTCTTAATTTCTCCATCATAATCCCCACCAAAAACAAAACAATTTGAACAGTGAAGTAATGCCTCTTAGAGAGCTATGTCACTGTCTCGTATAGAAGAGGAGATATAGGTTTCATTTTACTCCTATTTAACTCCTCAGCCAATAAACTATCTGATCAAGTTATTCTGAAGACTGTTTTCTTAATGATATATTTTGCCTCTGACTAAATTGCTTTACTTAGCAATTTGTGTTGCAACTGAAGCACTGATTTGATATTTTTCGGCATTGGGAATAAGTGGATCATCCAGTGGGTAAGACCAATCTCTGCACCACAGTGTTTTATGAGCAGAGAATGCTTTCCAATAGGGTATCTTTAGTACAACCATTACTAAGTATGAATATAATACTTTATTACTTATGAAATATTAAAATTATAAGCAGATCTTGAGTTGGTAATTTTTTAATGAGGACTGCAAGAATTGATCACTAGCCTAAGTTCTCTTGCTACTGACAAGTGAAAGAGGTATGAGAACTCATGGCTTCTTGTGGAATGGATGACTCTTCCATTACAGTGTGCAATAAAAGAGAAAACACAAAGAAAGCCCAAATCCACAGCCACTATTCTATAAAGGGACACATACCTTTAAAGGATGCATGAAGAAAGAGGTGAAAACGAAAGGCAACAAATAAGATCTTCACGGCACTAAGGGGAAGGCTGGAAGAGCCGTGGTGTCAGATGAGACTGAGCAAAGCAGAGTGTTGTGCAGATGAATTCTATATCTGAGGCATCGGTTAAACACATAAAACTAATGTTCTTACTAACAAGTGTTGCCCAAAGAAAGTGTTTTGAGGTTGCTAATTCTCATTTGTGTTCAGTTCATGTAGGTAACATTCAAATGTCAAGTTGAGGTCTTCTAAGCTTGTCTCCCTTGGATTTAAGTATGATTAGCTCTATTTTTCATTCACTTAAAAATGTATGCATTCAAGGATGTTGCTTACGGTGTCAACAACAAGGCTATCAAACTTCAATGGCTAGGAATTTTAAAAGAAAGCAAAGAGAGAACAAGGTTTGTCTTTCATTGTCCAGTGAGGCTATGCTATGTAATCTCCTCACCCCAAGTAGAACATGCAGTTTCATTTTCTCTGTGATTACAAGGATATGTCTGGACTCTAGTTGGCATATTTATCCACTTCTCCAAAGGCAACCAGACAGAAAAGTTTCACATCTCCCATGTTTTGAGCAACAGTTGCTGAAGCTACTGTGACATGCATGAAATGAGAAGAGCAGGCAAACCTGAATGCTGAAACACCAGTTTCCTGATTCCTCTGGCATATTTTGCCATGCAAGAGGCAGCATCAGATCTTGTTGTACCAACAGTAGCTTCAGAAAGAGAAATGATTCAGCCATTAATACTTTGACAGAAGCATTCTCTACAATAAGATTTATTTTAAGGATTAGAAAAAATATTTCACAAATCAAAGCTATTTTCAAAGTGTAGAGAAAGAAAAAGCATATTGAAATGTTTACTCAGTTTTCAATATATCCAAAAATCTAGTCAAGTGAAGAATTTTCTGAGGTGAAAGTGGAAGGAATTCACTAATTCTACAAATAATAGGACATATTTAATTTAATTATATACTGTGGGTAAGCTATTTCGCCCAAATCTATCAAATCTGGCTATTTGGTTTGCCGAGCATTGCCCTGAGAAACAAAGCCCTTGTAGATACTGGTGACTGAGTGGGATTAATTGCAGTTCTCTTGTCCCCTGAACCCATATGAAGTGTGTAGAGGCAACACTATGGGGCATGTTAATGCCCACACTTCTTCCTGGTTGGCAAACGGTGGAACTAACTCTGTGTCTATCAATTGCACTGACTCAACATGCCCTTTATGTGCATGCATATGTGTGTATTTTAATTAGAACTCTGTTTTAGATGGTATTTATAATTATATATTATTATATGTGATATATATATCTTAATATCACTTGATGTGCTTTTGTCAACCACCCTAAAAATTACTCAAAGTATCTCTCTTAAATGATAATTTACAGGCCTATTTTTACACAGTAGTCTAAGAGACAAGTTGAAATGGTTACCTTGGGGGCCAAGGTACATAGGAGTTATAAATTTAGCCTTCCTATGATTCAGTGTTTGACCTGAAGCTCTGTTTGCTTTCCCACCTTTAAAATAGTAATAATTTCTTTTTATATATTAGAGCCAAGTGGCTTTTACTTTACAAGAAAATGCTTTAAAATACCGTGGGTAATAGCTAATGAAGCATTATCACTGGACACTTTGTATTTTGATGTGAAAACTAGGGCTAGGGCCGTCATTTCCAACTTTCTTTTTAAAATAAGGGCTTTTTCTAATAAAATAGATCTTCATGCCTTTTTAAAAGCCAATATGTAAACTTTAGTAATCTGAACAGTTTGGTTTGTATTTTAATTTTCTCGTTGGTGGTCTTAAAGGAACAGGCTAGCCCAAGATTTTTTCTTTTCCTTTCCCAATTTTATAATCTCAATGCTTTATGTAAATTTGGGTTTTTTCCTCCCTATTCTTAGGTTATTGATTCAATATCAATAGCAAAAAGTACGAAAAAAAAAACCCACATGGTTTTATTTTAAATATGTCTAATTTCCAGATTGCTACTTTCATGAAAATCAGAAGCATTGATTAGCTAATGTATTGATCACACACCCAGAGGTGAGATTGTAGAAATGTCTAGTGTTCCTTTTTCATGTGGACTAGAAAATAGAATAATCCTATACAAACTTACTAGTTTTAACCTTATAAAATATAAAATAAAACGATCTCTTTTATATTTTGTTTATACATTTTTATATGTATATACATTTAATTTAGAGCTCCATTATTACAGAGTTGAATTATGGGTAACACGTATCCTGCAACATGTTTGTAAATAAGATCTTTATTCATTTGGGGAGGCCGCATATCTTCTTTTAGTATGAAAAGGAATGTAAATTGTCTGCAGATGATTTCTGGTATAGGTTATAAGAAAAAATACCATAGAGCAACATTTACTTTACAAAGCAAAAGGCAACCAACTTTTGCTCATTTCAATACAATAAACAGTTACATTTCTCAGTTTAAATATTTGGAAATGAGATCTATAACATATGTGTCTTTTGTTCGAAATTTTTTTAAAAAATGGTAGTTTTGTTTAAATTTTTGTTTGTCATTATTCTATGAAATCTGTGTTCCAGAAAGCAGCAGATGTATAACCTGCTCTATTAAAATATGATAAAAAAGTACCCAGTGCACTTTATGAAAAGTAGCATTAAAATAGTATTTTTGATGCCAAAGAATTGTATTCTTGGAAGTTAGTTTAGTAAAAGTAATTGGAATCAATGGGTTAATTGTTTTTAGAGCACTTATAAGTAAATATTATTAGCAAAGTATTTTAATTACTGTACTCTATGTGGCCTAAACGTAAGCATTTATTAATACAAACCAAGCTCTCATTACAAATTTGCACAGAAAATGATAAAATATTATGTATGAAATGAAGCATTAGCATGGACCATTAAGTCCTCTATTTTCATTTAATTGAATTTGTCAGTAGTACCCTCTTTAACTGAAAACCAGTCATAACCACAAAATTAAATAATAATTAAAGAAACAACTATTGAAAGAGTTGCTTGGAAGCTAAGGTGCCATTTAACCAAAACATAGCAATTTAATGTAAATTGCAGACCATGTAGACACAGTTCTGAAAAATTATGCATCCTGTGGTTCCGTATATGTTTGATTTAGCAAGCATTTCAGCATTACAGATTACATGTCCTAGTTGAAGAGCCAGTCTAATTCAAGAAGGTGAGAAGTGGTCAAAAGTTCCATAAATAATTATGCTGTGATAACCCAAAAAAGGTTGTATGTAACAATTCAATTTATTGCTAAACAATCAATAGTTTGGGCCAATAATATCACTATCAACATATAGGACTGTGAGTATATATGTCTTAGTGTTCTGAGTAAGCCATTGAGCCAACTCTGTATGTGGTCCTATAACTAAAACTATGGCTAAAGTATACTTCACTATTCTACGAATGTGGGATGTAGCTTGAGTATCTCTCATGTTATAACTGTGATATTACTCCTTCAAATAAAATTTTGTTTATAGATTATTGCCTTAAAAATTCTAACCTAAGACTCAGTTTAATTAAAAAAAAGAAAAAATCTAGTTTCATTGTGTGCACACATGTGTGTGCATGTATTTGTAAACACATATATATATATATGCATGTATTTATTTGTAATAGCTGGCCCTCTGAAAGGTCTCCAACCTTTGCAAATTATTTTTTGCTTTACCTAGACACGCTCCATGTTGCACAACCAGCAGGGGGAGGTAAGATTTAAGGAAATAGAAAATGAACTTCACAGAAGCAACTACTTCTGTGGAGGCAAATAAACAAACAAAAGAGACTTGTCAGGGAGTAGAATAGAGGATCTCTGAAGCATTTGGGATAGGTTTAGTGTCTTAGATATGATATTGTCTGTCAATTAGAATTTCGATAAACATTTGCCAATGTACTTTCAAGGTCTAGGTTTTAAGTATTATACACAGATGAATTCTGGTTATGGAAACCCTTTGTGATATTTTTCAGTATGCAAACTGTAGCTAAATTCATGTTTATGAGTCAACTTACATAATACAAAAGTATAGCACTCATGCAAATATTCTCATGAGCTTGAAGAAAATGTTGCTCTTGTTTAAAAATTTCACAGAATCATGTCTGCTCACATAATTGATGACTTATATGCAGCAATTCATAAAAGAGAGCCACATGAGTAACTGAAGGATTTTTAATTTTTTAAAAGAATAACTATTTAAAATGTAATTAAAATTATATTTCTATATTTGCATGCAAGTGATCGAATAAATGTATGTATAAGTTGGATGTGCTGTGTTATTGAAAGAAAATTATGTTTCCTTGAAAATGATCAAGTTTAGGATTTGGAATAAAATAATACCATTTTCCTGTTTACAAACTTCATTTTGATAAACCCAGTTTAGTCAGGATAAATATTAATTCATGCCTGGGGTGGTGGTGTGTGCCTGTAGTCCCAGCTACTCACTACTCAGGAGGCTGAGGTGGGAGGATGGCTTGAAGCCAGGAGTTTGAGGCGGCAATGTGTTGTGATGCTGCCGGTGAAAATGGCCACTGTATGCCAGCCAGGGCAACATAGCGAGACCCTCTCTCTTAAAAAAAAATGAAGTTAACTCAGCTTGTCTAATACTTAGAACTTTGACAAGTACAAACAGTGAATGTGTCTGCAGTTAATGTGAAGTAGATTTCTTACCTAAAAATATAGATGGATGAGAAAAATGTATCAAATTACATTAAATTTTTTGTGAATGAAAAAAGAAAATTAAAACTGTATCTTACACTTATAAGTTGATTTCTCATTGCAAAACTCTTTCAAATATTTTGTTTCATTGGATCCTCAATACCTTTTAAGAGGAACTTATACCCATTTTACAGATTGAAAAATACAGCATGTTTTTAATGATATTTTAAAATAAACCTTGCTTTGACAAATTATATGGATTATGTTTCTCTGTTTTAAAAGGTGATAAGGAAATGATTTTCAAAGTTATATTGTAGAATTTAAAATCTGAACTTTCTCTATTGATTAAAGTTCTTTCTAATGGTAAAACAGCAGGTATAAATACCATTTCACATTTCAGTTGCTTCAACGTACATATTAATGTTGAAACTTTAAAGGAAATTTTTCAAGAATTTCATTTCAGATCACCATGTAAGGCAAGAATTGAATTTCAGAAAAACTGAATTCAGTTTAAGGTAATTTAAAAATCTTCGCTAATCCCACTACACACAAACACATGCACACACACTCATACTTGCACACACCACTGAAGTGCTAATGCAACTTTATTGCATTTTCCAATATTCTTTTTTGTTTTTTTATGTAATTTTTCAATTTTTTAAGTTGACGAATAATAACTGTGCATATTTATGGGGTACAATGTGATGTTTGGATCTATGTATACCTTGTAGAAAGAGTCCATGATACTAATTTAAATATGCAACACCTCACCAACTTACTTTTTTGTAGTGAGAACATTAAAAATCTATTCTTCTAGCAAATTTGAAATATACAATGCATTAGTATTAACTGTGGTCACCATGCAGTGCAAAAAATCACTAAAACATATTCCTCCTGTCTAACTGAAACGTTGTACCCTTTCCTCATTCTTCCTCCTCCCCAACCCTGACCACACCAGGCCTCTGGTAGCCACCTTTCTACTCGGTTCCTCTGAGATCTACTTTTATAGATGCCACATATAATGAGATCATATGGTATTTGTCTTTTTGTGCCTGGCTTATTTCACTTGGCATAATGTCCTCCAGTTCCACTCATGTCGTGGTGAATGACGAAATTTTCTTCTTTTTAAAGTCCGTGTAGTATTCCATTGTGTATATACACCACATTTTCTTTATGCGTCTATTGATGGACACTTAGGTTGCTTCCATATCTTGGCTATTGAGAATAATGCTGCAATGAACATGGGAGTGCAGATATCTCTTCAATACACTAATTTCAATTCCTTTGGATATATACTGTGAACTGGGATTACTGGATCATATGGTACTTCTATTTTTAGTTTCCAATATTCTGATTTTATTTTCTCTCCAGCCAATACGTAATACCTTGACTCTTATTTCAAAAGATTAATGAAAAAAGAAAAGCGAAGATTGGGGACCATGAAGCTCCAGGATTGAGGATTATTGTAGCAATTAGACCTCTAGTTCATCATGTGTGCTATGAACATGTGTGTCCCACTCTGAGGGTTTCAGTTTTGGACCCAGTGTTAAGTTCATAGAGGAGAAAAAAAGAGACTGTGAAAGACTTTTGCTAAAATATCTAGTTCTTACTAAAATATTTAATTTCTTTAAGCTCTTGAATATTTTATCATATATAGATTAAACTGAGATTCATAGAATTTAATGTGGGGATTTGGGCTATTTTTGGACGTTAGATATGCTGATTTTGTTCTTCTACAATATAATACTTCTAAATTCATGCACAACAGCTTTTCTGCTCTAATACTTCACCACTCATGCCTTTCCAGAATATCCCTTTATATTGAACAGATCACTATAACTCTCCATTAACTGCTACAACTAATTTTTAAAGCTGGTGTGAAAACGTGCCACAAACCCTCAATATTTGTGGATGTATGAATCAAACATTGATATGTAAGTGTGACCATATCCCATAGTTTCAAAAAAAAAAAAATAGGACAAATGCTGTTGAGCAATAGTTTACCACAGCATTTGAGGAGGTGGCATTAATATATTATGTTTTCATCTCACTAAGCTAGGCAATCTATTTAGCTCTGGCATTTAAAAAGGGATTAAAAAGACTTTGAAACCTGCTATACAAAGTCCAGATTCAGAGTGGTACACAGATAACTGGCCATTTAGTAGGAAAAAAATTAGTCCGGTCAGATGGCCAGAATTATGCTGAGATAACTCATAATCTGAAAAATCTCAATAGTTTAAAGCAACAAGTGAATTTTTCAGTTCTGCCAGAGGTCCGACATGGACTGGTGTTAGAGAGGGAAGCAGAAACATGTTCTGCTCTGTCAAGTCACTCAGGGACCCAGGCTGATGGAGGCTCTACCATATGACAGTATTGACATCTCAACACGGAAATCTGCTTAGGCGGTAGAAGTGAGAACAGGGGATTATGCTCTGCCTTTCAATTCTTCCTCCAGAAGTGACGCATGGCATTTGTCTTATATATCATTGACCAGACTAGTTACATAACTACATCCCGCTTTGAGGGAGTGGAGCCGTGTAACCTGCCATATGCCTGCAAAGAGAAGAGACTAGGACAGATTGGTGAAATCGTATTGTCTCCCACAGAAACCAATAGGAATCAAATGAGTGTGAAGTTATTGGGAGTTTTAGAAAAGATACAAAAGGAGTATTTTTTAAAAGTATAGGCTATTTCTTGTAATCATTTTTTTTTTTTTTTGAGACAAGATCTCACTCTGTTACCTGGGCTAGAGTGTAGTGGAGTCATCATAGCTCACTGCAACCTCAAACTCCTGGGCTCAAGCAATCCTCCTGCCTCAGCCTCCCAAGTAGCTGGGACTACAGGCTGTGATGCCCAGATAATTTTTCGTAGATGCAGGGTCTCGCTCTTGCTCAGGCTGGTCTCAAACTCCTGGCCTCAAGCGATCCTCCCACCTCAGCCTCCCAAAGTACTAAGATTATAGGCGTGAGCCACCACACCTGGCCTTGTAATCAATTTTTAAACTAAAAATTTAAATCTCTCTCAAGAAACATTTGAATAATTAACTCAGAAATTTTAAAATTTGTAGTGTTAAAGAAATAACGTTCTTGGAGGCCGGGCGCGGTGGCTCACGCCTGTAATCCTAGCTCTGGGAGGCCGAGGCGAGTGGATCGCTCGAGGTCAGGAGTTCGAGACCAGCCTGAGCAAGAGTGAGACCTCGTCTCTACTAAAAATAGAAAGAAATTATCTGGCCAACTAAAAATATATATACAAAAAAATTAGCCGGGCATGGTGGCTCATGCCTGTAGTCCCAGCTACTCGGGAGGCTGAGGCAGTAGGATCGCTTAAGCCCAGGAGTTTGAGGTTGCTGTGAGCTAGGCTGATGCCACGGCACTCACTCTAGCCCGGGTAACAAAGTGAGACTCTGTCTCAAAAAAAAAAAAAAAAAAAAGAAAGAAATAACGTTCTTGCTTTTAGTAGGCCCTCATTTCAAGTCTGGTGCCACCAAAAATACCCATATGTGCACGGTATCCTCTCACATTGCCATGGCTGGTCCTCAGCGTCCCTATTTTTTAAGAAAATAAACTTTTATTTTATGGGACAAATTAGATCTTCCTACACTTATGTGACCCCTGAGTCATGTGAAACCTTGGCATTATTTAATCCTGGAGCACTTTCGACAGATTTTGATCCCGATGTTGATCCTTCTAAGCTGCCCCCTGCATCTAAAGGCTGAAGCTTTGCTGGTCACATGTACATCTGGATCTCTCCATCCGCAGTCTTCATTTTGTGTATAAAGGCTGATTTCTCCTGGTCTCTAAATAATGACTCACCTACCTTCCAATTAGAACAATCTGCTTATATTAAGTGGAACAGAAAAACTTTTAAGCCATCACTTATAGCCATTAATATAGAATACAAGACAAAAAAAGAGACATTAGAAAAGGGCAAAGACTAAAAAAGGTTTAAAAAAAAACCCATATTTTAGACTACAATCCAGAAAAGGATGTGATAAAAGATCAAACTATGGCCAGGGTTAAAAAGAAAGTTCTGAGTGAAAAATAGATATGATCCTGAATCCCTTGTTTGCAATTCCAAACTCCAAAGGAAAGTGTTTGTTGTATTTATTTATTTTTTGTAAGTTTGGCAATAAACTCATTAGACAGCAGAACTCAACATGAACTGATAAAAGAAGTTTTAATTTTTATTTAGCCCATTTAGTATGAATACCCATACACTTCGTTGTGTAAATGTTAATATAGTTGTTTACGGGGTATTATCCCAGATCTTATTGGGGATGCAATCAAGTATAGATGATGTGTAGGTAATACTTTTAACTCTGAAGAATTCTGTTTCTAAAACATCTGGTCCCAAGAGTTTCCAACAAAAAATTGGCTACCTGTAGACAATAGCCCATATAGGGGGAAATTAAGAGGTCTGGGTTTGAATTCTCCTTATAGGTTAATCATTACTTTGCCTCTCTGTGCCTCACTTCCTTCATTTGCAGTGTAAAGAGTGGGTGCACTCAACGACTTCCAAGGTGTTTTTCTCTTCTAGTGCTCTCTGATTTTCTTAATGTTCACATTTTATCCTATAAGTTGTCCATATTCATTGACTTCTAGTAGCCATATTGTCTCCTTCTTTGATGCAAAACAGTCTTCTAGGGGCAGGCACAGTCCTGAGCTCTGCTCCACCACATGCTCCTGAATGGCAAGCATGGTGTGACGCCGGCATTCAGAGGATTTATACTGCTAATTTCTGAGTGTCCACAAGGAAAAATATTGAAATTTAAAACAATTGAAAATTGATTTAGACATAAAGTGAATAGAAGAACTTTAACTTTGTATTTGCAAATAAGCTCATAGTCCTCTCAAATCATTTGGTTTTTATTTTGGCTTTTTAATATACTACATAAAATCTTTTAGACCTCTAAAAGAACTGTGGTTTAGACTAAAAAAAATACTTTATGATGTTGCCTGTGTAAGACAGAAAATAATGCTTTATTACACATGTTGTGGTTGTGTCCCAAATTCCCAAATCAATGTCATTTTTGTTAAAAGTGATCGATATTATTCATGCAGTAAAATAACTCATTTGATTATTCCCTGTATTATTCTTGTGAACATATTATGAGCCAGATTCTGATTTTTATACTCATGAAAATTCTACCTAATACTTTAAATGGATTCTAATTGATTTCTAATTTATTCTGTAGGAAAAATGTGTTGTGTGTGTGTGTGTGTGTGTGTGTATGTGTGTGTGTTTTCATATGTTCGGAACCTAGCTTTAGATATTTATATTAATTTATATTAGGGTGTTTATGAAAATAAGTTCTTTAACATAACTAGTGCTAAGACATAATTCTTTTTAACCAAAAATGTGGAACATCTTTTATTTCACTTGTGAAAATAAAACAACTTTATTTATTTCATTGAAAGAGACTATTAATGAGTAAATATACTTACAATTTTAGAGAACATTTTTCAAGTCGATGGATGTATCAGTTATATATTGCTGCATAGCAAACCACCCTGAATGTTAGTGACTTAAAACAACAAAGAGTTGTAAGTCCTCATGAGTCTGTGGGTGAGTAGACTGGGCATTGCCTTTGCTAGTTTTCCCTGCATGCAGCTGCAGGGTCAGCTTAACTCAGTGGTCCAGCGTGGCTGACAGGTGATGCTGGCTGTTGGACGAGGTGCTTCAGTTCTTCTCCACGCAGCAGGTTCCACTGGGCTTCTGCACAGCATGGTGAATCGAGATTCCCAAGAGTGTCCAAGCAGAAGCTACAGGGCCTTTTGAAGCCTGGGCATCAGAATTCACACAACATCAGTGTCACGACTTTCTATCGTTCACACAAATGACAAGGATAGCCATGGGAAGAACAGAGAAGCGGCATCATTCTGCAAAAGAGACATGGCCATAGGGAGGTGTAATTCCATGAAATTCAATTTTATTTCTATATCGCCATGGGTCTTAGAACTACTAGGAGACCCTAAAGACCTTCATCAAATTAAAAATTTCTCCAATCTTCCCATTATTTTTTTTAGAATGTCATATTTTCATCACAACCAGTCTTCCCTCACTTTACAAAATAAAGGCTACTTACTGCTAATCCATTATCGTACCATAGCACAGTATGCCAGGGTTCTAAACAAGGGGAGCATTCAAATATTGTTGTAAGTGAAGAATTCTTGTTATTCTTTACCTCCCGTACAGTTACCTACTAAGAGAAGACTGTGACATTAGAAATAGATATTTTGCCCTGTAAAATCAGATGTTCTGTATTCAGACATAGGATAGAGTGAAGAGTGATAATCACTCTTTAAGAGCTGTTGCTTCTTTCTTTACTGCACTACTGTCAAAGAGTGTGCCGCTGCAAGAGCCCTGCAAGAGCAAAGCAAATAGAGCCCCTGAAGGAAATACTGTAGGGAAACCACCCTATTGCAACTCATCACAAGCCTCCCTGCTTTTGCTATCAATCTCCTCATATGTTTATATTGTTTTCAGCAACTGTGCGCTAAATAGAGATATAATGATAACTTCATCAAGAGAAACATTATAAAACATAAATCATGATGGTCACAGAATATTATTTTTAGAATTCCGATTTACATACTTTTTTTATCACCAAAAAGCAAGATTTGATGATCGATAAAAGACTTCTAAGCATAAAGATATATTGCATTAGGATCAACTTCTTTGGGGGAAGTGGAATGGAAATGGAGTTCAAGGAGAAAAAGGAACAGTATAAAATTTCTGGCTGTTAAAGAATATCCTGTGCATATTTTCTTACATGGATGTTGGTAGAAACCAAATCTCAATGGTATTTAGATTTCACTGGATACATTTTAAGGTGTAATACAGAAGTTTTATTTTTATGTTAATATTTGCAACATACCAGAAATTACAGTCTTTGAAAATATTTAAACTTAAGAGAAAATATTTTGTATATCTACTTATTTTATACTAGAGAACATATAGTTTGTCCAAATTTTTTAGTTGTTATGTGAGTACCAAAAAAAAAGGAGAGGCCACTGATGTATAGGGTGCTCTAACTCACAGTCCTTCCTAGACTTCGGGACAAAACTAGCATCCCTGTGATTGAAAGAGACTGATCAGGCACTGGGATGCAGTCAGGTTATCACTAATTTTACAGGGCTTAAGCCAAACTGAACACTAGTAATCAGTGATCACACTGAACTGCATAAGAACCCCTAAATCTAAGATTATTCAGCCCAGTAAAAAGACGATTCATATCTAGGCTGTTCTCAGCTACCATTTAGATGTGATCCAAGAAGAATAATGGTTAATGTTTTGCAGTTATGAAACACTTTGAGACTGAAACAAATAAATATTGACACAGTCACAACTTTTATACTGCCTTTGGCCTTCACCTCACATAAAAGTGCCTGAGCGCTCACTCACACCAAAGTTTGCATGTAATGGCAGGGCTCCCTAGACGTGGTGTCCAGACTTCCGCTGATCAACTTTAAGAACATCAGCTTTAAAGGAAAATAGTCACATCTTTCACCTGCTTTGAAAGCCCTGTAACACTGTACATATCTAAATACTCAGAACTCAGCAAATATTTGCTGATGATAGTGGCTGATATTTGTCTTCTGTGACATTGCTTTTTGATATTCATTTTCAAACATCCTAAATTCAGTATGAAAAAAAATCATTTTGGAAGGGGGTGAATTCACACAACCCACTTTCAGCATAGTTCTCAAAGCAGTTTGTAATAGACCAGGCTGACTGAGGCAACACCTAGCAAGCTGAAGCCTGTTCCATTTTGAACACACCAAGAACAGATTCTTGCTTTCATGCTTTGAAATATTCTTGTCTCAACTCCAGATCAGCCTTTCCATGAAGCATTCATTTTATGCAATTTCTTATTTCACATATTCTTCTTTGAAATAATTTAATATTATAACGCTCAAACATAAGACAATACAGAAAGAAAATGACTAGCATGGTTCTATGAACTGTCCTTCTCTCTCCATGCTTGCTTAATTTCAGAGGCTACCACCATCTAGAATTTTATCCATTAAAATCCAAATCTTAATTCTGACTATGGTAGATGCTAATTAGATAAGCTTATCCCTATCGATGGATAGGATGAGAAAAGTTTCACATGAATTATAAATTTGTTGATGTTAAGATTTAAGTTTTCTGTACTATAAGCATTTTAATTAATCTAAATACTATAGCTACCTTAATAAGAATATCTTGAGCACAACTAGACATCCAATTAATATAAAAACAGTGTATTTTATGCAATATATACAAGCTGATTTTTTAATATATTTTATGGCTTTCTTTCATGAGCAGACCTTCAGAATCATTTAAATTCATAAAAAATAGTCTTTTTAAAGCAGACTATACAAATTTCTTAAAATCAGCATTTTTATTATTTTCATGAAAGAGAAGGTTGGCCTGTCACTTGTACCCTTTAGAAAAACTTCCAGAACTCCACATTTATTCTACAAGCAAAAGTTGAACCCAAATCTATTTGTTGACTTAGTTACAATCATGTATCATTTATTTTAGTTGCTAAGCTAAAAAAAAAAAAATCATAGCCAAGCTGGGATGACCACTGTGAAATGCAAAATACAAAACCTACATGATAGCAATAGGTAATGTTTTCTGAGTGCCCAACATGTGCCAGGCACTGTTTAAAGGTTTGGCATCTTATTAAACCTTCACAACAACCTTAAGGGGTAGGTGCTGTTACCTGCAGCTCAAAAATATGACTGGGACTCAAGGAGTGTAACATCCCCCAAACCACAGAACAGGAGATGGAATCAGGTCTCAAACACACGTGGTCTGGCTCTGGACCAGTTGGTATTTAAATTTAAATAGATAGTAATTTAAAAAAATTAAAGAAAATTTAAAATTCAGTTTCTCAGTATCACACGCCAACTTCCATGTGGCTAGTGGCTACCACAGTGGCCAGCACAGATACAAAATATTTCCATCACTACAGAAACTTCTATTGGATGGTGCTGTGCTAGATTATTCTGCCTCACCAACCACTAGGAAAAAATTAAATCACAGGATTCTTTTAAATCAAGAATAATTTAATCCATAAATGACACTAACATTATTAAATTTCCTGATTATTCTCCCTTGTTGACTACAATTAATATTTTGTCATAACATAGCCATTACACAGGCAAAAAGTTTTCATTGAGGAAATCTAAGTGACAACTATCACATTCTACACAGAGACATTAAATAGTGCCTGAAATATGAAAATGTGCCGAAACAATTAACCAAATTAAAAATGTTGCCAACTTTTGTCTCACCAAGGAAAGATGGCTCATAAGAAAGTATGATGGGATTACAAAATTATAATTTAAACAGGAGACAATTAAAATCTCTGCTTACTCACCTTTTGATGCTTAAATAGCAATTGGAACATTGGTGATACCATAAATAGCACTGTCTGAAGACAATTTTTAAAAAATTGACATTTTATATATATATATATATATATATTTAAGTTACAGTTGAAATTTGGGGAATAAATTTTGAAGCTTAGTAAATGGCACTAACAATTTGTGTAACCGATTAGGAGTTAACAATAATTTCAAACTATTCTTTATTTTATAGAATATTGCACAAATTCATTTAAATAGCAAAGTTTTGAGAGGAGTTAGAAGGTTATGTAGTTGAAATGCAACGTTAAGGAAGAGGGGGGAAAAAGCAACATTACTTAGCCTTAATAGTACCAAACTATGTTTCAAAATAAGCTAAAATTTTAGAAGGGACTATGATTTCTATGTGAGGTCATCATGCAATAATACTACACACTGTTAGGAAAACATCTGTGCAACTTGTCTAATATTAGTCTACCTTTACAGTTCTGGTTTTAAATCCAAATTAACTGCTTAACTGGTTCTTTCTGAATATGTATTATGAAAAACTATGTATAAAATCTTTTCAAATGACGTTGGCCCACAGTAGCTGCTAAATCTACTTATATTTGAGTTAGAGGGTCTTTGAATGGGCATTAATGTTGGTGTTCTCAGGACAGACAGCACATTCTTCCACATTAACAATAATGAAAACTGTGGGCTTCTGGCTGTTCGGAGTGCTTGGGAAAGAGAAATGTGTCCTGTTGTCTACTAGACATTTTAATAAAGTTTCTAGAAAAATACAGAGGAAAAGCTTAAGCAGTGAGTGTGTGATGCCAACTGTTAAGATCTTGTGTCTACAATCCTATCTGGTCTTGCTTTTCTTCTCTGTGCCCTCTCCCAAGTGCAGACGGCAGCTGCAGCCCCAGCTCCTGCTGGAGCCTCTGGCCAGTGTTTGGGGAGTTATTTTTAGCCACCTCTGCTAGTCTTGGTCTAGGTCAGACAAGAGAGTGTTGAAGACCAAGGGAACGTGAAAGGCTCGGCTGCGACTGTGATTCTTTAGGGAATTACATCGAGTGCCCTTTTGTAGTTGCTGTTGTTTTATAAATGTCAGGAGAGCAAAATTTAACATGTTGAGTTTTATTATAATCTGAAATACTTATATCACCAAAAGCAAAAGTTCAAACTGATCATTATGTCTCTCTGCTGACTTCCAAAGGTAAACATTTAAAGGAAACAACAATACAATGAGAATTACTGCAGTATGAAATTAAAAACATGAAATAAGGTGAGTGTAGACATAGACATAGTGATTTTTTTTAATATCTGAAAGCTGATATTTTAAGTCATTTTTAAAAAGGTTGATAGAAGTCTTCTTTCCTTAAAACCTCAACCCAAATCTTTTCTATGTTTGTTTGGAATTTTTGCCAAGTTTCCTTACAAAGTATAAATACATAAATGCATGGCATAAAGAACTAATGGTATCCAGGTCTCCAGTTAAAAATCCCAACTACCGGTAACAAACTGCATCTGCTCAGGGTAAATTAATGTTTAGTAAATTCTGACTTTTTTATGTTTATATAATTATATTTCAAACATAAATGCAACAATAATAGATTATTTAATTTGTAACTCTGAATGTCTTATCCAAATATTAAAAAGAAACATCATGTACTTACATATACCAAAATAGCATAACTGAACGAATCTAACAATTTATGATGCTAATTTTAACTTCAATATTCTTGGTATAGTAAAATTAAGATCACTGAATAAACTGATAATTTCATTAGATTTATATCAATGAATTAATTTATTTGTAATTTTAAATTGCATTTGAGGGAAATTAGGAAATATTTTTAAATTCATATTTACTCTAAAATTTTCAAGCTTAAAAATTCAGACAGTCTCACTTGAATCTCCAAATATCTTAATTTGCTTTGAAGAGAAAGTATTTTTTCTTTCATTCATATAATTCAAAACAGCTAAACAGATTCTACTTCAACAATTTAAATGATTCACATGTGAGAACAAATATGGAAAATCTAAGCCCCAAACAAAATTGCAGACTTAAATTATAATGATAATTTAAAATGTGTGTAATATAATTATAGTATAGGGTCTGCTATAATGAGCTCGGCGATACTATATCTATATCAAATGTGTTAGGACCGTGATATTAGATATGCCTTTCTCTGAGCATTTTTTTACACATTTCTGAATTACGATACCTGTGCCAGAATCAGTCTACTGTATCAAGGATTTTTTGGATGGAGAAATGAATTTTTTAAATTGTCAAAACATGATAGAGCAAACTTTCATTTTCTACATAGGCTCTACTAAAATATGAATATCAACTATGTATGAATTTTAAGTGTACAAGGATAGTATGTACTCATTTTGAAAATATCTCTAGAAGAAAGTTGAAGATATATAAATTGATAATTCAGATTCAATAATTTTATATAATCAAAACAAATTGGAAACATTTAACTATTGAATATTAATTAATGATCATCATGTCCTTCCACAAAGATGCTTAATTGGCCTTTTTATACAAATATTTTTCTTTTAGAAATATGTTTCCTATAGAAATGCTTCAAACCACAGTGCAGGCCCTCTTCTGACAGTTATACCTTGGTTGATCATTAAACTAATACTCAATTGTTGAATTGACAAATATACATCATTACTTCGTATAAAAGTTTAGCACAGTTAACAGAAAACTATTATATAGCCAGTTATGTTTACAGTGAGTAGTTCTATGACAAAACACAGAAGGAATTACCCTATTTGTTGTTTGATATGGAAGTACTGCTTAGATTAAAAAGTGCTTGATTCCAGGTTGAAGCAGGAAGCCGATACGGTTACTGTCTTCAACAGTAATGGGCTGTGCACTGTGAATTCCAGAAACAAAAAAGGCATAATATTCAACTGCATATATCCAAATAATCATCCATTCATTCATCCATTTGTCTATCTTTCCATCCATCCATCAATCCACCAAACATCCATTTAACAAAGAGCAAATGAACAGTTACAATGCACAAAGCCCGGTGCCAAGATAACACTGATAAAGACACAATGGGTCCAGCTTATCCCCTAGTGGTGAGACATGCAGACAGTTAATATTAATATAAACTCTGGTGAAATAGTGCTACATATATATTTTTCTCCCTATGGTGGGACTTAAAAGGTGTGCCAAATTTTAAATGGAGAAGCAAAGCACGTTTTTCATAGGAAGGTAGAGCCAAGTCTTGGAGGACAAGATTTGGTGTCTTTAGTAACAGGAAGCTCCAGAGGCCCCTGTGTCATCCCACTACTTCCCAGCACAGATTAGACACATAGCTGGGTCTCCATAAACATTCACTGCACACATGAGCAGAGAGAAAAGTTGTCCAGGCTGAGAGAACAGCATATGCAGGTTCAGAAGCAAGTACCCCATGGGTTCTGAAAGGAGTTACAGGTGTGGCTGGGCTATGTGGTAAGTGGAGAGGTATAGTGGGAATGTAAGCCCCAGAGAGAAGAGAGAGCCAGATGGTGAATCATATGGAAATTATGAAAACTGATGAGATAGCATCTCCCCTGCTTTGAACTCTGTTGAAAAAGGCAAAATTATGTTTGGACACTGAGTCATGAATCAATAAGAGAGCAGAAAGATCAGTGCAAAGACAGGGGAACGAGGTCTTGAAATGATGCATATTTTACAATATCTTGTCTTTCCAGTTCAAAGAAATCTTCATTTTTCAGGAGCAATTGCTGTACAGAAATAAATTGCCACTATAGAAGCGAGTAACATTTTCCTTATAGTTAGTGGCCTTTTAATAATAACTAGTTTCTGAATAAACAAATACCTGCATAAATAGATTTCTGTCTCTGAATCTGTATTATTTCCTAATCTTTTCACTGTAGAAGTTTTCTCCCACTTCAGTAGAAGACGGCCAGGGTCCAGGGTCCGAGCCTGGCTGCCAGGTGTGCACCTTGACTGATGAGGGCACAGTAACCTGCTGACCCCATCCCACCCCTGGTTTCCGGGCTGCCTTTTATCCTGAACCCTCACTTCTTTTTCACCCTCTCTCTCTCTCTCTCAAAACCCTAAGTAGCCCTGGGCTGATCATTGGCTGTCTACTGTCCCCAAGTCCTGGCCAGTGTGGCTTTCCTGGCTTAGCCCTTCATGTGCCTCTTGACCCTAATTTTTGGATTCTCATTCAAGTTTAAGTAATTCCTCCTCTCTGGTTGCTGATTGTAGCTGGATTTTGGAACCACCTGTCATCTTTCATTTACCTTTATCAGATATTCTGATTCAGGCTTTCTGACATTGCCTCCCCACCTGGGATTCTGATACTAATTCTAGACTTGAAAAGCTCCCAGATTTTATTCATGCATTTATTTATTTTGGCCTTGTAAATCAGCTTTTATTCCTAATAAAGACAATCCCTGCTTTCTAACAGTTCACAGCCTGGACAAAGACAGGCATGCTGCAGAGCTCTGCCACATGTAACTTTAATGCACGAGCCGTGCTAGGTGGAAATTGGCACATTGGGTTCCTAAGGACGGCCCGTCTGTCAGCGCGCAGGCAGGCCCTACTAGACTAGACCCAGAAAAGCTTGGTGTGGGTCTTTAAAAATGCATTTTAAATCAAAGCAAGTGTGCATAAAAGCAAAGTACCTTTTTTGTATTTTCAATACAATGATATTTTTAAAAATTCTTACAAAGAGTCTTGAGTGAATGCAGATTTTTTCTAGCTTGCCTCCCTGCAATGTTGGATTGTACATGTTACAGCATAGTTATATATAAATACAAGCATAGCATAGAATACTCCTTCCCAGCAGAAAATTCTTCCTAAGAGCCTGCTGCTGCTTGTGGTGAGAAATATGTGAAATAAGTCTTTTACAAAGTAATAGAAGTTTTAAGTCAAATTATGCTAATTTTTACATAAATAGACACAAATTCAGGGGGGTAATAAGATGCTGTATGAATCATGCCCAATCTTCTAGACTGCCCTTATGGAAGAAAAAAAAATTTTTTTCTAGTTAGGAGACAGAAAAAAACGATATGTTAAGCTATTTCTCAATTGCCGGTTGACTCATTAATACCTGTGTAAGAGAGTCATCCACTGATAAAATCACCTATCCTCCACTTTTCCAGGAGTTTCAAACAAAAAATTAATTTACTATTCTACCAAAAGTATAAGATCTTTTGTTGTAGTCACTATATTCTGTGGACACATTGGCCTCTTACATAAAATAGACCATATAGAGCATAGTTAATTTTATATCTTTGTCCAGAGTTTTGCAGAGATTTTGTGACGTTTCTGCAGTATGAATACAATTTTTTCTTAAATATCAGTTCTCCATAGTCAACTAGTTAACTGCTGCCGCAGTGTCTTTAAATGTCAAATGACTGTTATGGCTCTTCCAAAATACTTAAAGGAGATTTTTTTTTTCTTTCTTTCTTTTTTTTTTTTTAACGTCAAACTGTCACTTCTCTCTTAGAGACAGTTTTAAAGTTTCTAAATGTTCTAAATGCTGATCTATCCCACCACCACAATTACTATCACCTCTACCACCATCACACTACATGCAATTATAATTGACTTGCTTAAAAAATGATAGTTAAATGCTGCAATTAATCAAAGAAAAATAAATTATATGCAATAAAATGTATAGCAAGTGACTATCAAACTGACTATAGTCTCCTTTCCCTTAATATACTATATAGATGTGCTGAACATCTTCTGCCTGCCTCCTTCCTTCCTTCCTTCCTTTCTTCCTGCCTTCCTTCCTCTCTCTTACTTTCTGCTTTCCTTCCTTTCATATTTATGGTTCATTGCCTTTGTTTATTCTTTTATTCTTTCATTTTCTTTCTTTCTTTCTTCTTTATGTATTGCTTCTGGTGTCCTTAGCTTCACAGTCCGTGCTCATTCCTGTTCTTCAGATACAGGCTCTGCACATACATAGCACTGAATCCAACTTCTTCCAGCCATGATTTGAAAAAGCAGATGACAAACAGAGGAAGAGACTAAAGATGGTTGAGATAGTTCATTTCACCCTTACATAATGTAAGGCTATTTTGTTGTCATTTTGTGCAATGAGAGTTCTGTGTTGTTGCTAAAAATTTACAGAGGACCAAGCAGGCAGAAGTAGCTGCTATGTCTTTTCTTGGAAGCTGTTGAAAATCAAAAAGTAAACATTAACAATTCTTTTGGGATCGATATCTTCTGTTTTACTGGAGTATCCTAAGGAATCATTTTCTGCATATTTTTGTAGGAAAAGCCCCATGAGTGCCTTCTGTCTGTCTGATGTGCATCAGGTGGAAACCAGTGCCCAAGGCCTTTGCATAAGTGATGGTTTTGCCTTCCTACATGTCCTGCAGGGAGAGTCCTCCTGTCTTTGAAAGGGCCTGAGCTGGTGAACAGACATCGAGCACTCTTGCCATGGGTTCTACTACATGGTCACACTATCCTGGCTTTCAAATATATGTAGACAAATTCACAATGTTGTTAGGTTGTGATTTATGATTTGTTTCTGAAATTGCAAAATCACTTTGATGTGAACTGCTAGTCTCTGAAATCATTCCAGATGTGTTTAAAACCCCAGATTTATCAAACAAAACTTTTTTAAAAAGTAATAATAATAATAGTTAATATTAAAGAAAGAGAGCTTATCAGTAGTTTGGGTTTGGTAAACTATCTTGGCCTGTCTTGCAAATTTTTTTGGTTGGGCAAAATTGGCCAAACATTTCCCTCTTAAATTTTAAACCCCTGAGTATTACAGAGGAAACTTAATCCATATGTTTCTGGTTCACTGCCTCTTAAATCGTCAAAATGTTGTTTTCCGAAAGCTTTTTTAGTGCTAAAAGAGGTTTATCAGACACTATACAAGTTCTTGAAAGTGTTTTTTAACCTCAACTTGCAGATCCCAGTGGACATGAACTCAAACTCCTAGAGTTTGGTTCTAAATTTAACATCAACAAAGCTTGACTGTGATTCAAAGTGGCCTGACTGCAGTTAGTACTTTGAAAAGTACTACATTATTGGAAGAACACATGTGTTGAATGGAATGTACAAATAAAATCGCACCAAAAAGCAAAGTTTGAGGGATTGATGGCAAGCCTTCCAGGGAATGACTGTTGTGTAAATTTCTATTTGATTAGTTTTCCTTCACTTGTTAATTCCCCAGCCACTTCTCCACACCCTCCACCCCTTCAGCTGCATTGTATCCTGGGTAATTCCATTTCTTATACAAAAAAGGAAATTTTTTTTTAAAAAAGTAAGTATTCTGATAATCTTGTCAGAGTGAAAAGGATAAGGGAAAAGACATAAGAACTTATTGTCTAGAATGCATCTTGTAATTTCCATAATTCACTAAAAAAATTCGTTCACTGCCAGTTTATTTGATTTAACATCATCCAAAGTGTAAGGTTACATGGAATAAATAGCTAATTGGGTTAATTTAATAGCAGGTTAAATCTTTCTTTTATTTTGTCTAAAAGGCACATTAAAATAGTGCAATTTTCAAGTGGTCTTGGAAATCTAAAGTAGAGTTTCTTGATAAAAAAAAATATATAGCTTTCCCACTGCTGGGTTTATAGTGGGAGTTGCTGGCAAGCTTCCAATTCACCGCATGAAAATCTAAGCTGCCTGTATAAGTGCAGAATTTAGTGTTGGGTCTTAAGGTTTTGTTTGGCATCTTGCCAAAGATGTTATGCATTTAGCTGGGAAAATTGCCTAGAAGTTAATTGAGAGGAAAACACTAATATACAACCTCCCCCCCTGAAGAAAAAAAAAAGCCACAGATATGCATATGGTGCTGTTCATTGATAAGATTTGTATGTATACAATAAAGACTTATAGGAAAGTTGCTTAGGATGGATTTTCACTGATTATCCACCCACCATATATCTGCTCCTTGGAGAATGTCTGCAGTTTCTCTGGGATCAGGATTTCTCCATAGCGCCTGCCCATTAGAGGCACGAGGTCATTTTAGTCCCTTTAAAAATGTTATTGACTAAAGAATAAGTGATCATTCAGGAATTCAGGAGAGAATATATTTTAATTCCATCTCTTAATCAAATATTTTTAAAAGGGACATTTTGCTTCAGGATCTCAGTCTCTTCTCTCCAGACAAGATGGGTGGAATTTGCAATGGGTCCTCCTGCAACAGCACCTGTGAGCCTCAGCTGAACTTCTCCTGCCCCAGAAATCCAGTAGTCTGGGTCTCTTCAGGGCTCAAGGAGCACTTCTTGTTCAGGACATCGTGACTTTTTATTTTGCCCTTAGTCCCAGGACTTGAAACTTTCATTTCCTACCCCTGGTAGCTAACTTGTGTTCTCTTTTCGCCTGAAGTTTTCTCTCTAGTGCTTTATGATATACCTCTCCTCTTTTTCTTTTTATATTATTTATTTCAGCTTATTATGGGGTACAAAAGTTCAGGTTATATATATTGCCCATGTCCCACCCATCCCCCCGAGTTAGAGCTTCAAGCGTGTCCATTCCCCAGACAGTGCGCATTGCACTCATCATGTAGGCATACACCCATCCCTTCCCCCCACCCTACCTCTCCTCTTTAATCTGTGATCTTTTTCCATCTGTGGCATGCCCCCTCCTATCTCGTTTTTTATTATTTTCTGATCATAATCATGACAGAGAACCACGATAGTTCCCAAAGAATTAACTTTTATATTTCCTTCTTCAAAATGAAAATAAAGAAAGTTGGTTGTGTGTATATATATTTTTTGGAGGGGGGATCATTGTTCTTAGTAGATTAAGATTTATCTGGGAGAACCCCCTCACACAATCATGCCACATTGGTAATTAGTCACAGTTTCCTGTACCTTCCCCCCATCCACATCCCCCTCCTTTCTTAGTGATGCTTTAAGCCTTAGATAGAAAAATAACACTTCTTAAAAATGGAGTCCAGCCTGAAGCTGGAAAACCCTGCTCTCCAATGACAAAGCTCGCAGTAAGTGGGCTTCTTGGTCAGTTTCAGAGCCTTTCTTTATGGTTCACACTGTGGTCTTGGAGAAAAGGCCTGAAGGGGGAGGGCAGTAAAGACAGAAGAACAAAGCTAGGGGGTATGCTTGGGGCTCGAAAGAGAGGGAAAAGTGATCCTTTAATTAAGATGAGTGTCCTTTTGTACCTGAGCTGTATCCTTTTGATGTGTGGAGGTACAGAGGACATGAGCACAGCAGAAACAATGGGAGTTGCTACTGTATGAATTCCTTCTCCTTATACTTAATCCTGTCCTTATTGGGGCCTTGGGCGGAAAGCTGATAATTTTGGTGAGCCCGAAAAGGAAGGCAGTGGCTTGAATTCCTGCCACCATGCCCTTGATAATGAACAGGCCTAATGAATGCGGGTAAGTGGTAGGAATCTGTGACCAGCTGCATCGGGGCAGGTAATACAGCTCAGATTTAATTGGGAGCAGGTATTGGAAGGCTGTATTACTTTAATTGGTGAGGGGTTTTCTAAATGGAAAGGACAAAGTATAATGGACAAATTGTGTAGTACAATAGCACTTAAGCTGGGATTGTATGCATTCGTTAATCTGCTGAGGAATGAGGCAATTCTAAACAATTTTCTCAGTGAAACCAACTCCAGAAAGCTTGTCCCTTTTGTTCTCCCTTGGGAAAATGCAAGATTGAAACAGAAAATACCTTTACCGAGGCAATCATTTGCCACGTGTGGAAAGCGGATACAGCTGTAAACTATGAAAAAGGGATCTTTGTAGTACAATAAAGGATGGAAAAAGAGATAAAGCTTGGGATAAGAGTGGGCTTGTCACTGCATCTAAAGGAGGAATAAAGTGATGGCATTTACAGTGACAGATGAGACTCTAAAGAGAACGCAGGACAGTTTAGAGAGGGAAATTTGATATTTAAAAGAAAGGGCTGCGATAATTAAAAGTAGCATTACATTAAACTGTTACACATATCATTAATGACAGAAGGAAACTGGTGCCTTTTAAAAAGTTAATGATTCCTATAAAACCATTCTGGAAACCTTACACTTTTAAAAGTCTGTATGAACATAAACCTGGCCTCACAGGTTGTATTTCTGATTTCCAAATTTCCTTAAATGTATAAAGAGCAATGCAGTTAGAATTATACTCCAATAATTGTGGGGCCTTGTCCGTGGAAGAGTGCACAAGTGCTGTGCAGCTAAGAAAAGGATGGGCTGTGACCAGCCTTGTAAACATTACTACAAAGGGCTCTGTTATTGAGATGCGGGCATAAAAAATGAGTCAATGAGACATTCATTGTCAAACACATGTTACTGCCTTGTTTCCTTTGAAAATTTATATTCGACAACATCTAATAGCATATCTATGGAATCGCATGTGTGAGAAAAAAAATTGCTTCCAAGATATGTGGTTCAGTGATGAGCTCTGATGAGGTTGTTTAACAGGATTCTCAACTGGTTTAAACTTAATGGTAGAAGAGCAATTGTATTGGAATCCTTAATGGGGCTCTTATACTTGTATATTTCATTACAGGTGGGAAAACTGGAAAGATTGAATGTCCTTTGGAGTTCACGGAGGTTTGGCAGTGGGAGGAGAAAAACAAAACAGAGCATAGTGGGAGTGTTGAACAGACTTTCCCAAGATCCCCAGGTGGGTTTCATGTATTGCCTAATGGGAAGAGCGAGACCAATTCAGCTTTTCACACTGGCTATAAAGGCTGAATTATCTTTCCTTGGCTATTGTTCCCAGCCAAAACCAAATCTACAAAGCTACAGTTTATATAAAGAATTCTTTGGAAGGAAAACTATTTTGCTATCCACACATCTAGATCCCATATATTGGACAGCATAGAATTTGGCCTCAATGTCCGAACTACAAATGATGATGAAAAAAATGTTCTGAGAGCAAATTCATATTGATTCTAAATGTAAAGAATAAAACTTTCCCTGGCCATTGGTACATAATAGCAAAATCCTGCTTTAAACTCAGCAAGAGATGCCATAAACTATAAGATAAAACCAAAAATCAGTCATGTTCATCAAAACATACTAGCAAAGAATAGTCAAGAGACTCACTACCTTAGCATGTTCACAGAAATGTTTATAATAATGGCAACTCAAAAGTCATTACCTGGCCTCCACGTTAAAAAATTAAAGCCTGTCAAATTCCTTGGGGCTAGGGTAAGAGTGAGTTAGAAAATAAAAAGCTAGAGTTCTAAATAATTCTTTATCTTAAGAATTGTGACTTGGATCACGGAAGGGCTTATCCATACTGAAAAGCCATCCAGGCTTTAAATTAAACACACACACACACACACACACACACACACACACACACTTATCGAGTACCTACTATGAGTGATTTAATCCAGCTAGTTGACATTATGGTCTCCTTACCAACAACAGATTTAGCAAAATGCAATTTCTTTCTATAATATTCAGTTAGGGGTTTAATAATCATAAATGTCAACAAAATAGAAATTTCAATTAAATTTGGTAGGGTGGAAATTATAAAAGATATAATTGTACTCTGTTCTACCATAGAGCTAACCAGAAGTATAATCACCAACTGGAGAATCAAAGTAGAGTTCTACTAGAATGTGTGAGTTTTATGAGATAAATTCTTACATACATAGATAACATCTCCTAGAACTTCTGCTTCTGTACCTCTCCACCAACCTTTAATCTATGCCTTTTGACAATGGTATTG
This sequence comes from Lemur catta, assembly GCF_020740605.2. Classification (NCBI taxonomy): domain Eukaryota; kingdom Metazoa; phylum Chordata; class Mammalia; order Primates; family Lemuridae; genus Lemur; species Lemur catta. The sequence continues at coordinate 77,093,210 of NC_059131.1, forward strand.
GCCGCAAAATAACACCCTACTCTCCTCACGTGAGGAGAAATAGTCGATGTAGGATATTTAAGTTTAGATTTGGTGTTCAATATTTATCACTTATATTCTCCATCTACACAGTAGGAGAGACAGAGAGGGAAGGACCTGCATATACACATAAACACACATATACACACGCACACACACACACACATATATATACACACACACATATATATACAAAAAATATATACACACACAGTTTAGGAATCTCATTAAAGAAATATGTTGCACTTAACCTTTTCTAAACATTCCCATGTATAGGCGGGTAAGGCTAATAAAAACATAAAACAACAATATTAAATATGGTCATATTTTGTGTGTTTAGGTAAGATATATCTATACATAAATATATTACTTTAAATAATAAATTTATCCTATATATGTTTAAATGAATTATATTTATGCATCAACATTGGATAAAGTCTCTGAAGTCTCAAAAAGTGAATATTTATTGACTATTTTATTTGAGATTATTCAGCTTTGGAGCATACATAAATTTTGTGCTTTTTGTAAGACGTAATTAATTAACCAATAAAACAAAAAGACTTTCACATGGGAAATGCCCTTCTGCTGTTCAGAATAGAGACTGAAATATGAGACATAAAAAGAAAAAAAGCAAAAGAAAATATTGAAGCTTCTTTTAGTTAAAAAAATTATGGAAAGTTGCAATGGGGTCCCTTGTATAAAATCAGGATTCTAAAAGTTATGCCACTTCATAAGAAGGGCAAAAAATAAATTCAGCATATCATAGCAGAAGAAAATAAGCTTTCACTTTTTCAGGCCCCTGGTGTAGAAAATTTTTTATGAGAAATGGAAATATTAAATCTATGTCACACTCAGCTGTTAAGGCTGGAATTTATTTTATTTATTTTTTTCTTCAGACAACATACATTTATTAGCTTAAAGTCCTGCCTTGGGATACTTTGAATGTGGAAATCTCAAGATACATATCCCAAAAGCTCTAGCAGAAGAAAAGACAAAACCATCTACAGGATAATTCTATAATACAGAGCATCCAGTATATCTGTGGAAAAAACAGTGCCATGAAAAATGAGCTCATGAATTAAAGGTACAACCACATAAGGAAATGTACCAGCATAAGGAGAACCAGCAGACAGAACAAATAAGAGAGTCACTAGTCTCAAATACCAAAATTAATAGACTAATATAAAAATAACTGTAGAATAATTATGTTTAAAATCATTAGTGAAATAAAATGCAGAATGGAAATTATAATGAAAGAATAGCAAGTTGAGGGGAAAATGTAGAATATGGAAAGGTCCATGTCTTAGTCCATTTTGTGGTGCTGTAATAGAGTACCTGAGACTGGGTAATTTATAAAGAATAGAGATTTATTTTTTATAGTTCTGGAGGCTGGGAAGTTCAAGGTCAAGGGGCCTACATCTGGATAGGGCCCTCTTGCTGTATCATTCCATGGCAGAAAGTGAAAGGGCAAGAGAGCACATGTGAGGAGGACAGGGGAAAGGGGCTGATCTCATCCTTTTATCAGGAGCCCACTCTCTCAATAACTAGCGCACTCATGTGATAACAGTACACAGAACCCTCATGATATAATCACCTCTTAAACATCCCACCTCTCAACACCTGTTACATTGGGGATTAAATTTCCAACATATGAACTTTTGGGACACATTCCAATGATAGCAAAACCACAAAAAATCCAGACATCATAGTACCTGAGCTCAATTAATAAACAGAAAAAGAATATTTCAGTTCCATGAAATGTCCATCATATTTATGTTCATAAAAAGAAAAACTAATGAATTTGCTATTCTTAATATAATTAGTGAAATTTAGAGAATGGCAACCTATAAATATCATTAGGTAATAACTGGCAACAGCCAGTAATAATAAAAGAAAAAAGAAGAGACCATGAAATGTTGAATTGATTAGGGGCATATTGGTGCTTTCCTAGAGGTCTCAGAAAATAAGAAAGAATAAGTAAAAGGTTTCCAGTGTGTCAAAAGTGGGAGGAGTGAGGTCAGCACAATGGCAGACTAAGAAGCTCCAAACACTTGTTACCCAAATAGGAACATAAAAAAAGTAAAAAAAGCTTCATGAACCAACTTTGTAGGAGCTCTAAAAAATAACGAAAGATTTGCAGCAACCCAGCAAATGATCAATCAAGAAAAGGCCATCTTCAAAATAGAAAATACATTTTGTGGTGGTTTTACTCTCCATTCTCCCAGGCCCTCCATAGCACATGATGGTATGGTCTTTAGCAGTGCCAGATTGAGCACCAATTCACCTCCTCAAAGTGGAAGAAGCAGAACAGACATTATTTGCAAATTATTGTGTATGTTCATTCTAACCTGACTGAAGGAATACTTGAAGGACTGACTTGCTCATCCCTATCTCAATAATTCAAAATACAGCAAGAAAAGCAATGGGAACTACTCATAAAAGCTACAAGGAGATAATAAACCCACAGACACTTGGGCCAACTAATTCTGGGTGGAGACATAAGATAGAACATCTAAGATCCAGAAGAGAAATAGGGTGAGATTCTTCAAGAAATTAGGGCATTCAAAAGCAACTGCATATACTGAGGAATTTATAAAGTCATGAGCATGCCTTAGCAAGATATATGCTTATAGGTCCTTGGAAAACTTTATCCTTTCACTTTGACAGACTCACAAAAGGCCTAGATAATCCATAAAAGAGTACATCAGCCAAGAGGCAGTCTATAAAGGCTGAGAGGGATGGTAATCTTTTTGTTTGTTTGTTTTGGTGTGTTTTTATGTCTGTTCCAGATCCTGATATTCAAGGAAATACCTGTAAAAATATTAGCTGAGTGCAAGATAAATGTAAAGAAGTAGTGAGTATACAAGTATACATGCCAAAGAATAGTCTTTGCAAAAATAGTTTGGAAAATTCTCAAAACAAATTAACTACAACAGTCTTCAATAATCAAAACAACAACAAGATAATGGAAAACCCTAGAAATGGAGAGAATCTAATTTCCAGAGTTACCACGTTAAAAAGCAAGTGCTAAATTTCTTTTTTTTTTTTTTTTTTTTTTTTTGAGACAGAGTCTCGCTCTGTTGCCCGGGCTAGAGTGAGTGCCGTGGCATCAGCCTGGCTCACAGCAACCTCAGACTCCTGGGCTTAAGCGATCCTACTGCCTCAGCCTCCCGAGTAGCTGGGACTACAGGCATGAGCCACCATGCCCGGCTAATTTTTTGTATATATATTTTTAGTTGGCCAGATAATTTCTTTCTATTTTTAGTAGAGACGGGGTCTCACTCTTGCTCAGGCTGGTCTCGAACTCCTGACCTCGAGCGATCCACCCGCCTCGGCCTCCCAGAGCTAGGATTACAGGCGTGAGCCACCGCGCCCGGCCGCAAGTGCTAAATTTCAACAATAACAGCAACAAAATTCACAAGGCACATGAAGAAACAGGAAAATGGCTTACTCAAAGGAATGAAATAATTAACTGACATAAACTGTCCCTGATAAAGTTCAGACACTGGACTTACTAAAAAAAGATATTAAAACAACTGTCTTAAGTGTGTTCAACTAAACAGGGGAAAACATAGACAAAGAACTGAAAGAGATCTCTGATAGATTATATTTGATCAAAATGAGAATATTGTCAAACAGCAATTATAAAAATGAGCCACACAGAAATTCTGAAGCTGAAAAGTATAATAACTGAAATAAAGAAAAGAATTCACTTGTGGGGATCAACAGATTTTCAGAAGAATCAGCAAACTTAAAGATAGAAAAACTAAAATTATTGAGTCTAAGGAGCAAAAAAGAATGAACAAAAATGAACAGAGCCTAAGGAAATTGAGGAACATCATAAAACAGATGAACATAGACATTATGGGAGTACCAGAAGGAGAAGAGAGAGAAAGAAAGTGGAAGAAAGAGAAACAATAGCCAAACACATTTCAAATATGAAGAAAGATATAAATTTCCACAGCAAATAAGCTCAATGAATTCCAAATTGAATAAACACAAGAAGATCCACACCAAGGCACATTATAATCAAACTTTTGAAAGGCAAAAACAATGACAAAATCTTAAAACCAGCAATAGGGAAGGGATTCAATATGTACAAAGGAGCCTCAATATCATCATCAGCCAATTTCTTATCAGAAACCCGGAGGCAGGAAGGCCAAGGGAAAATATATTTAAAGTGCTAAAATAAAAATAGTCAATGAATAATTCTGTATTTAGCAAAAATGTCCTTTAAAAATGAGGGAGAAATTGCCAATCCCAGATAAGGAAAAGTTGAGGTAACTTTTATCACTATACCTGCCCTACAAGAAATGCTAAAGGGACTCCTTTAGGCTAAAATAAAGATATCATGTATTTGGAGCCATAGGAAGATATAAAGTTCCCCTGAAAAGGTAAATACATGGACAAATATAGAAGACACTCTTACTATAATTTTATAACTCCACTTTTCATTTTCTATAGACTTTATCAGATAAATGTATACAAGGAATTTTAAATCAATGTCATTAGGTGCTCAATGTATAAATAAATAATTTGACATATTTATTATGACAAACTGTGACATTTTTATTACAAATAAAATAAGAATGAACTTTATAGGAGTATATTTTATATATGCAATTGAGTTTAAGATGGTAATTCAAATTAGTTATAACTTTAGAATGTTAGATACAATCCCCACTGTAACCACAAAAAAAGCATCTATAGAAGGTACACAAAAGAAAAGGACAGGAAAATCAAACATGTCACTACAAAAGCCACTAAACACAAAAGAAGACTGTAACAGAGGAAATTGGTGACAAAAGAGCTGTAAGATGTATAGAAAACATACAGCAATGTCAGAGTACTTAAAATGTAAATGGCTTAAGCTCCCTAAACAAAAGCCATAGATTGGAAGAACAGATTAAAAAACTTGATCCAAATATATTCTGTCTTCAAGAAACTCAGCTTAGATCTAAGATGTAAATAATTTGAAAGTTTAAGTGTGGAAAAAGATATTAAATGCAAGTATGCGAATAGTAACTTAAAGAGAGATAGGTAATACAGTAATATTAGAAAAAAATAGGCTTTAATTCAAAAACTGTTATAAGCAGCAAAGAAGGACATTGTATATTAATAAAAAGTTCAATTCACAAGGAATATTTTAATAATTATAAACATATGCATCAAATATCAGAGCCACAATTCATATAATGCAACATTGGCAGATTTGAAGAGAGAAACAAACAACTGTACAATAATAGTTAGAGACTTCAATGAAAGATTAGATACCAATAAATGAAAAGATATCTCATGTTCATGGTTTAAAAGACTTAATATTGTTAAGATGATCAAACCACTCAAAACAATCTACAGATTCCATGCAATCTCTGTCAAAAATCCCAAGGATTTTTTTTTTTTGCAAAAATAGGAAAATTCACCCTAAATCTCATGTGAAATCACAAGGAACCTCAAATAGCCTGAACAATATTGAAAAAGAGAAAAATGTTGGAGAAATCACACGTCCTGATTTCAAAATATACTACAAAGCTATAGCAATTATAACAGTGTGTTATTGGCTTAAGAGCAGACATTGACCAATGCAAGAGACAGAGAGTTCCAAGACAAACACTTGCATATATGATCAATTGATTTTCCACAAGAGTGCCAAGACCATTTAATGGAGGAAAGGTCATTCTTTTCAACAAATGGTACTGGGAAAACTTGATATTCATATGCAAAAGAATGATTTTGAATTTGTACCACTTGTACATTTTACCACATACAAAAGTTAACTCATATTGGGTGAAAGACCTCAACTTAGCTAAAATTATTCATTTCTTTTTTGTTTGTTTGTTTGTTTGAGACAAAGTCTTGCTCTGTGCCATGGCATCACAGCAACCTCCAACTCCTGGGCTCAAACAATCCTCCTGCCTCAGCCTCCCGAGTAACTGGGACTACCAGCACAGACCACCATATCTGGTTATTTTTTTCTATTTTTAGTAGAGACAGGGTCTTGCTCCTGCTTAGGCTGGTCTCAAACTCCTGACCTCAAGCGATCCTCCCACCTCAGCCTCCCAGAGGTGCTAGGATTACAGGCATAAGCCACCACGCCCAGCCAAGTTAGCTAAAATTCTAAAACTCTTACAAGAAAACAGAAAAACAAAGCTTCATGACATAGAATTTGGCAGATTATTTGGATATGGTATCAAAAGCATAGGCAATAAAAGAAATAATAGGTAAATTGGACTTCATTAAAATTTTAAATGTTTTGCATCAAAGGATACAATCAAGAGAGTGAAAAAAAAGTCAACCCATGGAATGGTAGAAAATATTTGTAAGTCATATATATGATAAATGATTAATACTCAGAATACATAAATAGCTTCTAAAATTCAACAAGAAAAAGAAAAAAACAATTAAACAATGGATAAAGGACTTGAATAAACATTTCTCCAAAGGAGATAAACAAATGGGCAACAAGAACTTGATAAGATGTTCAACATCATTAATCACATTACCAAAATGCTAATCAAAACCACAATGTGATACAACTTCACACCCATTAAGATGGCTATTACTGGAAAAAAATAAAAAAATACAAAACAGAAGTGTTACAATGTGGAGCAATCAGATCCCTGTGCAATGCTGGTAGTGATGTAAAATAGTGCAGCCACTGTGGAAAACAATATGACAGTTCCTCAAAAAGTAAAACCTAGAAGTACCATATGATCCAGCAATTCTAGGTATATGCTCAAAAAATTGAAAGAAAGGACTCAAAGAGAAACTTATACACTGCTGTTCATAGTAGCATTAATCATAATAAACAAAATGCAGAAACAACACAAATGTCCATCAATCATCAACAGATGAGTGGATATATAAAATGTACAGTAAACATACTATGGAATATTATTCAATCTTAAAGAGGAATGAAATTACTATGATCCATGCTACAATGTGGATGAAACTTAAAAGCATAACGCTAAGTTAAAGAAGCCAGTTACAAAAGGAAAAAGGTAGCATGATTTCACTTATATGAGATAACCACAATAGGCAATTTAATGAAAACAGAAAGTGACATAGAGGTTGGGGCTGGGAGTAGGAGGGGCTAATGTGAGGTTAATGTTTAATGGGTACCCAACTTTTGTTCTGGATGATGAAAATGTTCTGGAAATGAATAGTGGTGAGATTGCACAACACTGTGAATGTACTGAATGCCAGAAGTGGCCTTAAACCTGGTTAAAAAAATATTCACCTGTATACAGTGATTTAAAGAGCATATAGGTGAACAAATGGCTCTGGATATTAGGAAAAAAAGGCGACTTTTATTAAATGTTTGATATTCAAAGTTGTTTTAACATCTGAAAATAATGATTCAGCCCACAATCATTATAATAGATGCAGAAAAACATTTGACAAAATCCAACACACATCCATGATAAAAAAAAACTCTCAACAGACTAATGAAAGGAAACTTCCTCAATTTGCTAAAATCATCTTCATAAAACTTACAAGTAACATCATACTTACTGTTCAAAGATTGAACATGATCTCTTAAGATGGGAACAAAAGCCAGGATATCAGTTCTCACCACTTTTATTTAACACTTTAATTAAGGTTTTTATACTGGTATAAAAAAGCAAATAATAGGCCGGGCGCGGCGGCTCACGCCTGTAATCCTAGCTCTGGGAGGCCGAGGCGGGTGGATTGCTCGAGGTCAGGAGTTCGAGACCAGCCTGAGCAAGAGTGAGACCCCGTCTCTACTAAAAATAGAAAGAAATTATCTGGCCAACTAAAAATATATATACAAAAAAAAAAAAATTAGCCGGGCATGGTGGCTCATGCCTGTAGTCCCAGCTACTCGGGAGGCTGAGGCAGTAGGATCGCTTAAGCCCAGGAGTCTGAGGTTGCTGTGAGCTAGGCTGATGCCACGGCACTCACTCTAGCCTGGGCAACAAAGTGAGACTCTGTCTCAAAAAAAAAAAAAAAAAAAGCAAATAATAATAATGATATAAATTAAAGGCATCCGTATTGGAAAGTATAAAGTATAGCTGTCCTTATTCACAGATAATATCACTATATATATAAATAAAATCTTAAGGAATCCACAATAAAACTACTAAACCTAATAAAGGAGGTCAGAAAGTTTACCACATAAAATAAATACATAAAAAGTGATTGTATTTCCATATACTAGTAACAATCCAAAAATTAAAATAAGAATACAATTCCACTCACAATATTATCAAAAAGAATAAAATGTTTAGAAATAAATTTAACAAAAAATATACAACATATACATATATGATAACTGTAAAACATTGCTATGACATATTTAAATAATATTTAACTATATGAATAAACATTCTATATTTTTGGAATGAAAATTTAATGCTTTTATGATATCAATTGTCCCTTAAATTGACTTATAAATTTACACACTCCCTATCAAATTCTTAGCAGTTTTTATTTTTTTGCAAAAATTGACAAGCTGATTCTAAAATTTATAAAGAATTGTAGGCTGGGCATGGTGGCTCACGCCTGTAATCCTAGTACTCTGGAGGCTGAGGCGTGAGGATCTTTTGAGCTCAGGAGTTCGAGATCAGCCTGAACAAAAGTGAGACCCTGTCTCTACTAAAAATAGAAAGAAATTAGCTGGACAACTAAAAATATATAGAAAAAATTAGCTGAGCATTGTGGCACATGCCTGTAGTCCCAGCTGCTCGGGAGGATTGCTTGAGCCCTGGAGTTTGAGGTTGCTGTGAGCTAGACTGATGCCACAGCACTCTAGCCCAGGGAACAAAGTGAGAGTCTGTCTTAAAAAAAAAGAACTGCAAATAACCTAGGATAGTAGAAATAACTATGAAAGAGAAGACTAAAGTTGGAGGACTTAAACTTTCAGATTTCAAAATCACTATAAATCTACAGTAGGCAAGATAGAGTACTGCTGGTGTGAGGATAGACATATATTTGATAGATCAATGCTGCAAAACTGAAAGTCCTGGAATAAACACTCACATTTATGGTCAAATGATTTTCAACAAAGGTATCAAAGCAATTCAATGAGGAAAGGGTAGTCTTAACACTGGGACAACTGAATGTTCACATGTCAAAAGATTAATGTAGAACCTTATGTCCCACCATAAAAAACTAACACAAAAATGAGTTACAGACCTAATATAAAAGTCAAACTCATAAAACATCTAGAAGAAACATAAAAGAAATTATTTTTATCTTAGTTTAGGGAAAGAGATACCAAAAGCACAATTCATAACAACAAAAAAGAAATATAAACTGAAATTCATCTTAATTAAAAATTTTAAGCTTTGAAAGATACCGTGAAAAAAGTTAAAAGACAAGCTGAAACTGAGAGAAGATATTTGCAAATTATATATCTGATAGAGGACTTATTGTAAGACTGTATAGAGAAGTCTTTTTCAACTTAATAATAAAAAAAACCAAACACCCAGTTTAAAAATGGTAAAATATTTGTATAAATAATTTAACAAAAAAGATATGTGGATAGCTAGTGAATATTATTAGTTACTAAGGAAATGCAAATTAAGACAAAAATGAGATACCACTTTACACCCACTAGAAGGGTTATTAAAAAACAAAAAAGACAACACCATATATGGAAAAAGATGTGGAGAAACAAGTACCCTCCCCTCATATGTTTCTTTGGCAGATGTACAATGGTTGAGCCACTTTGAAAAAGGTTGGCAGTTATTTAAAAAATTAACAAAAACTTACCAAATAACCTACTAATTTTATTCCTAGGTATTATATTTAGGAGAAAAGGAACATTCACACAAAGACTTGCATGTTTGTATTTATAGCAGCATTATTCATAACAGCCCCAAACTGGAAAGGATACATATTTCCCTCAACTGGTCAATAGACAGGCAAAGCATGGTCTGTCCACATAATAAAGGAATACTATCCATTAGTAAAAAGGACATGTTATTGATAAATGCTAAGCCATGGATCAACCTCAAGACATTATGCTAAGTGAACAGAGTCAGATACAAAAGACCTCATTTTTTATGATTCCATTTGTATGGAAAGCTCAATAAAAGTTACAATGTAAATACAAAAGGTAGATTAGTTGTTGCTTGAAACTAGGCATGAGGTAGTGATTGACTGCCAAAAGGAAGGGTGTATCTTTATAAGGTGACTGAAATGTTCTAAAAGTGGGCTGTGGTTGATGATGCACAACTCTACAGATTTACTCAAAATTGAAATACACATAGACACATACACCTGGAACTCTCTATATAGCTTCCCATTAAAATTTATTTTCCCTATCCCTCCCTCACAAAATAAAATATTATTATAATATGTTTATGTATTATTATGGCATTTGCTATTATTGTATTTGCTTTCTCTTTGTTAATGATAAATATATATCACAATATCACAAGATTCTATAATTCAATAGAATTAAGCCAATAACTTTACTGCAAGGTAAGTAAAATAAGGGGGCACAATAAAAATATTGTAAGAGGGCCAGGCGCGGTGGCTCATGCCTGTAATCCTAACACTCTGGGAGGCCAAGGCGGGTGGATCGCTCGAGGTCAGGAGTTTGAGACCAGCCTGAGCAAGAGCGAGACCCTGTCTCTACTAAAAATAGAAAGAAATTCTCTGGCCAACTAAAGTGTATATATATATATATATATATATATATATAATTAGCTCGGCATGGTGGCGCACGCCTGTAGTCCCAGATACTTGGGAGGCTGAGGCAGTAGGATCGCTTAAGCTCAGAAGTTTGAGGTTGCTGTGAGCTAGGCTGACGCCACGGCACTCACTCTAGCCCAGGCAACAAAGCGAGACTCTGACTCACAAAAAAAAAAAAATATATATTGTAAGAAAAAATAAGAATAAAATATTGCAAGAATTTCATGGAAGGAAGCACACCCATAAGGGGGCTCAGAAAAGCACTAAGGTAGTGGGATTGAAAGAGACCAAGAAAAATAGGCAGATGTGGTCCTCACAGTTTGAGATGGATAGTAGATATTCTAAATATTTACTGGAAAAGGCACAGAACAGAAAATCCCAGTGGGATTCAGAAAACAGCAATTACTACATTTGCAATGAGTAGGGCTCTGATAGTTGTGATAGTTGGACAGGTGAATTGAGACCTTGAACTCCAATTGATGGGAGAGTATCATTCGTCTCAAGATAATCTCTTGAATGGATGAAATGATCTTATTAGTTTAGGAATCAAAATTTACCTTATTTTTGATTAGGGAATTTACATCCCGTTCGAAGAGATGTTGGGCTCCTGAAGTTCTATTTTCTAGTAAGTCCTTTTCGATTCTGTTTTAAGTTCTCATTTTATTTTCAGAGAAGTTGTTAAATTATTGGTATAACAAACTTTTGGAAACAGGCACAATGCAATGTCTTCACATATATTCATCTTAGCATGTGATAAAAATTAATATGTAGTTATTTCATCTTGGTGAAAGAACTCCTTAAATGAATAATTAAATACTGAGATATTAGAAAAACGAAGAGCTGCTCAGGAGCGCTAGATTCCTGTCTTTCTGTGATAATTTAAGAGAAAAATCTTTGTCCTCTGAACTGCTTCTAAGAAGAGAACAAAAGTGATATAGTCCATGGGTCATTTGAGTGTAAAATATCCATCAAGGAACAGACTTTCCTTTCCAAAAATGGATCTCTGTTATTTTATGGATTTTAATCAAATCTTAAAATTCCATTATTTTCTTTTGTATGTCTTTGTGAAAACTGTATAATATCCCTAAACAAGACTTTTTTTTTCCTCTGTGTACATGAATGATTTGAGGTGTAAGGTCCTTAATTGTCTGCTAAATACCACCAGGAATGATTTGTTCTATGTATTCAATATATCTTTTATTCTACATGTGATAATTATTAATATAATCTTCTTTAACTTTTTATCATATATTTCAGTAGAAAATCCCATGTATGAAAGACTAAAGTGACAGGAAAAGATGTTGTTTGTTGTACTCAGTGATTGCTATCATCTTTATTTTTTATGATTAGAGATAATTATTGATTACAGGTAATTATTTCTAATGTTGTATCCTTAAACATATATAATTATTTCTAATGTTGACTCTTTAATTCCTATATTTGCAACTCTTTACTAAACAAAATTCTATGCCTTTTCACAATTTTTTTCTCCTTTATGGAGGGTTTTAAACTGAATGTATTTTATCACATTTTTAAAAATTTGAAAACTTCTAGTTTAGATATGATAATAGGAATAGCAATTAGATTACTTAGTGAACTTAGTCTATTTTTAGTGTACAGTATATAGATAGGTTTAATAAAACAGCTATGATTTGGCCATTTAAAAAAATTTAGCTTTCTTTTAACTTGTGATTCTTGTGAGGATAGTCTTCTTTATGACAAAATTTAGTCAGTATCTGCCTTAATGCAAAAAATTTTAAAAAGAAAAACAAAACAAAGAATTATGATCTGAAAATCAGGAATAATTGTGGGCACAACTAATTTCTAAGTTGTCTTTCTTGAGCTAATTTGGCTATACCTCTTAACATGACCTTTTGTGCTTTTTAGGAAATTTTCCTAACTCCATAAGTTACATAAGTGATTAATAACCTATATCAATAAAGCAGGTCTACTATTGGGTCTTCTAATAATTTTAGTGAATTCAAAGGAAAAATATTTAGTGAGTTGCCCTTTAGAGTTTTTATTAAAGGTTTAAAACATACACTTGTTTATAATATCTGCCTAAAAATTTAGTTACTAAGATCCAATGAATTTTAAAAGAAATTTACTTAATTAAATAGAGAAATGATATTAGTTCAGTGCATTGGTATACCTGTGGGACATACCAGACATCTTGAAAACATAAAATATAAAATAAAGAACAAACACAAAATTTACATTTAACTAAGGCATAAATAATATAACAGAAAATTTTTATAACAGAGACTAATCTGAATTTATTCAGTTCCTCTGGAAGATTTTCATATATTTTTTCAATAGGATTTGAAACACAAGGAAAAAGTTCAATTCAGTTTATTAACAGTTAGCATATCATCTGTAAATGAAGCTCATTGCAATCTAAAATGGACCCTGCAAGGAGCTAATGAGCAAGCTCCTGCCCGATATTGACAATTAATCAGGCATAAAAGTATTTAGGAACAAGACCCATTGACAAGCATGTAGGCTCATACAGATTCAGTGAAACATGGTATGTGAACATATTTGTCTAATTGTACATCAGGTTTTCGAACAAATTCCCAGCAAAACACTTAATTATCTGCAGAGGAGATGCATCCGTTTCAGAGTCTGTAGGAAACTCTTTGGTTTGCTGTAACTATATATAATGGATTATGGAAGTTTTATTAGGTTTTGTTGCCAGTTTTCCCATTTTAATTGCTATAGCAACCTGAAACCAAAGTTGGTTCATTGGATAGAGTAACTGAGCAATTAAAAGCACCCATTTTTGTGCCCTGATAGAATTATTCTTGGCCCTTAGGGGGGGAAAAATCTCAAGGATTTAAAATAATTGAAAATTTGGAATTGAGAAAAAGATTTTTTACATTTAAATAGGGAATTATAAATTAATTAATATTTATATTTTTCTTTTTAAAGATTATATTTGAAAACATTCAAAATACAGTGTACATCAACTTTGAATGTATGAAATAAGTGCTTTATCTCATAACTAATAGATTATTTATAGCTGAAGGGGACATGTGAAAAAGGAGAAATAAAAAAAATACCTGTTTATTATCTTTGTCCTTTTAAAAATATATTGATTAATTTTTGAAGTTATTATTAATACTTAAGGCATCCATATGTTTAAATGTACTAATAAGTCAAATTGTAGAATGACTTCCCCTTCACTCCCTTTTCCATATGTAATTTTTAGGTCTTCTCACAGTTTATTTAATATTTTTAATTCCTGCAACAATAAAAGGAAAACACAAAATTTATTATTTTAAATGTTGTAGTTAAATATAGCCTTTGCATGCCATTGAAGATGAAATTGTCCCAGGTGGTTTTTTGACTGTGATCCTTAGCTACAGATACATTCATTGCTTTAGAATATAATACCATACTAATACTTTATGCTGATTTGATCTTTCTCAGTTTAGAAGCTTGCTTTCCTCTTTCAAAGGGAAATCAACAAAGAATATTGCTTCCTTGCAAATTGGCAGGAAGGTTTCCAGCATAATAAAAGAATGTAAAAAAGAGCAAGTTAACTCAAGGATAAAACTGAATAAGTAGAAAGGACTATGCCAGGAAGGGAGACAGAGGTAAAAGCCCAGTGGATTAAGAGCAATTTTAGAAGAAACTGAAAATTAGAAGAATGGATGCTTTCCAGAATACAGAGAAACATAAGCTATAATGGATAATTTCCTTAATACTATACTATATGGTAATGTAGATTTGCATAAAATATAAATTAATAGTTATTTAGCATATAAGAGTTCTGATAATATTATTTCTTTATAGTTTCAACTCCTATTATTTCACTTAAAATGGGTGTGCAATTGTTAAGTATATTTATACACTAAATCTTTGAGACAGAAATGTATGGATTACAAGAGAATGAACTGACTTAAGTTCCAAATTACACCAGGAAGTCTAATATAAAGCATACTCTGATAGTCTGTCTTGATATAAGCTCTCCAAACCTCACAGTAAAATATTAATGTAAATACAGACATAAAGAAAACAGCAATGAAAACTAAGAAACTCATAGCCAACCTATTTGTCAAAATTTGGGAGATGTAAGATCTAGAGTTGAAATGATAATCATATATGGATATTGCTTAGCATAATACAAATATGACAGTTTGAAGAAGATGCAGAGATATTTTATTTCCTACAACTTGGATGATGGCTCATAACCCATAATAGGCACAAAGAAAACAAAATAGATGTAATAAAACAGCTAAGAGGTGGTGGCTCTCTTCCAGCTCCCAAGTCCCATAATCACCTTCTCTTTAATATTTACTCAGAAATGGCAACTTCAACTCTCAAGAAACCACAGAGCAGATGCAGAGATGTGTGTGCTTGTATAAATTATATCATAGGAGGTTTAGACTTGCTACAAAATCCTGAGATAGAACAGATAGAAACAGAAAGAGCCATGGGGAAACTCGGTGCTGAAATTATGGTTTTCAGCATTGTCAATTATCACTTTGGTGACGACTGGAGTTAATGCTACTTGAATTAGTAGAGCTTCCACATTAAATGTTTGCTAATCCTAAAATCGAGGTGCTACTATCAATTGGTCCTTTAGCTGGGCAAAGACATTGCAACACACTGGTAGACAGACAACTGGGCCAGGGTCAAGCCCTAACCCCTATCTACTGTAAAACACTCAATCTGGATTTCACAACCAGGCTGAGGTTGAAAACTGCACAAAATAGAATTAGACAAACATGGAAATACAAAAGTATCAATGTGACTGAAGTAAGTAATTACCCTAAAGACTAAAATAAAGATTAACCTCTCATTACATACAAATATCACAAAAAGAATAAACTGTTAGAATAAAGTACAACCAATTTCTCAAATAATTCAATAAGATAAAATAACACATTATGTCCGTGAAAGAGAATAAATTCAAGGTGAAGGAACAGACTAAGATTAAGATGGAATTGGGCGAGAGGATATAAGAAAGGAAGTTACCTGCCCTTGAACATATGAAGGCTATGAAGGGCAACTTGGCAATGTTTCTCAGACATGTGCGCATGTATGTGCGCGCGCACACACACACACACACACACACACAAAGTGGAAAAACACAATTTTGAATTCTGGAAATTATTATTTTTAGGAATTTATCCTACAAATATATTCACTCCTGTGAAAGAGACTTACACACAAAGAGTATTTGCCTGAATTGTTTGTACTATCTAAAAATTGGACACAAAGTAGATCACAAGGGAACCCATTTATAAATTATGCAAATCCAATTAATAAAAAATCATGTAACAATTAAAATTGAGGGACAAGCTGGGTGGGCATGTTGGATCATGCCTGTAATGCCAGCACTTTGGGAGGCCAAGGCGGGAGAATTGCTTGAGACCGGGAGTTCAAAACTATCCTGGAAAATAGCAAGATCCTCTTTCTACAAAAAAATTTTTTTTTAAATTAGCTAGACATGTTTGTGTGCTCCTATAATCCCTGCTACTCAGTAGGCCGAGGCAGGAGGATCACTGGAGCCTAAGAGTTCGAGGTTACAGTGAACTATGATGGCACCATTGCACTCTAGCCTGAGTGACAGAGCAAGATTCTGTCTCAAAAAAGAAAAAAATAATAAAATAAAATTAAGAGACAATTGAGAGATATTGAGGCATATGGAGGGACATATTCATATTAAAATGAGGCATGATTTCTTAGATATATAATTTTGTGAAGCACATCAAGTTACCAAATGTGTATAATAAAATATATTTCTGTAAATACTTATAAATATACAGAAATACAAAAGCTAAATTAAATACACCTGGAAATCAGTAAAATCATTGAATTTTGTGAAACTTTAGTTATATGAAGAAAAAGAATTGATTGCTTTCTCAAAATGCAGAAGAAATTGGCAATGAGATGACAATTATAAAAGAATACTGAAATGCAAGAGAGAGAAGAGATTCAACCTAAAAATATTTGGTGATTTTAAGAAAGAGGCCAGAAAAAGAAAAGTAGAATCAATAATATAATGAAAGAAGAATTTCTTGAGCTGAAGAAACTCTTAAAGCTTGAAAGAATCACTGAACAATAGTCAATACTGTGAACATATGGAATCCATACTACGAAACGTAGAAACAAAGAACAGAATACTTTAGCTATGCAAGTAGCTAAAAATATTTACTTAAAAAGCAGAAGATACAGTTTCAAACTTCATTTTTCTGCAACATTAAATTAAAAAAAAACAGTATCACAACATAAACATAAAATAATTGCCATGATTTTGAAATTACGTTTTGCTCAAATTATTATTCACATTAGACATTAATATTAGACATGTATGAATAACAGTGGACAGTCCAAGAAATATATACAGACATATATATGACAAAAATATCACAGAAGTTTAAAAAACAAAACATTGATCAGTACAATTAGAAAGAGCAAAGCGATGCAGCTCAGGTGTAGGTCAGACAGAGAAGTTTCAGAGCCTGCTGGGGACCTCAAGGAGGAAAACTGCAAAGCAGAGAAGGAAGAGGAAAAAAAGAGATTGGCAAGGATCAAACCCAGAAAGGCTCAGCGCCCAGTGAAGAGGTAAGGAGGGGTCCGGTTCTCCCTCCCACACTCCTTAGGTGATCAGTGGGCTATCAAATTACTTGGAAGCTTTTCTACCCCCATGAGCCCAAGCACTGTGGTGATCATGAGATGGGGGGAGAACTTGCATGATCCTAGGGCGTGGACATTCTGTGCACAGTTCCCCTCTAAGGAGAATGACCTAAGAAGCCTGAGAGCTGGCTTTCTTCCATTCAGACTTGTCCTTCCCCTCCTCTCCCCCGCCCACTGCAGTTTGAGCACGGAGAGCAGTTTGAGCTGAGAATTTGGTGGGCTGCCACCTCTCCTCAGCTGGCTGATCCTCCAGTCTGAGGTTTCCACAGAGATTGGGGCCCACGCCTTTCCCCTTAAGGACCTGCAGTGCGCCCGGGGTGACCCATCTGGGAGCTCCCTGCCCACTAGCATTTCTCAGAGACATACTCCAGTGGGTCAGACACACAGAGCAGATCCTGTGTCCCTTGGACTCCAGCAGATTGCTGGGGGACACTAGTGGGAGGTTTGGGAGTTGTACTTGGGAGCTTAGGGAGCCCATGCAGGCAGAACTGACAGGAGAATACCATGGGGGTCTGAGACATAACGATTTGGGGAAGTGCCCATATCCCCCAGAGGAAAGTCACACTGTCAGACTAGGCTGGGTCTTCTGGCAGGGAAGATCCCAGCCCACAGTGCCATAGCAACTGGGTGTGATGCCTTCAGGCATGCCCGTTTGCAACCAGGCACCAGAGGGCAGGCATAAGACGGGCAGAGCTCACTCCCAACAGCGAGTTGGGGGATTGTGGCCCCTTCCCTATGAACACCCTGCCTGGTCTGGAAAGCCTGCCTTGACCCTCCTCCCAGTGGCTTTCCCTAGCAACTGGGAAAGTGACCTTGGAGCCCTGTTGAGGCTCAAAGCGGCACTGTGGGACTAGAGACGGTCTGTCCCCCAGTAGGGAAGATCCCAGCCCACAGCACCACAGCAACCAAATGGGGCATGGTCAGGTGTGCCGGTGTCCAACCAGACACTAGAGGGTAAAGATAAGGCAAGAGAGACAGAGCTCACCCTTGACAGACAGTTGGGGAATTGGGGCCCCTTCCTCACAGTACAGTCATTTTCCCAACCAGTAGGAGGAGCCTTGATCCTCCTCCCAGCGGCTCCCCCTACTGGATGGGAAAATGATCTCTGAGTCCAACAGAGACTTTCAGGCTTGCACAACCTAACCACGCCTACCTTCCCTCCTCCCCCCACTTCTGCTGTGGTGGAGATCAAGCTACAGAGCCCCTCCCAAAGCCTGGGGCATTCAACCGCTTCACCTGCCGGACTAGAGCTTCTCACAGGCACAAAAGAACATCTCTGCCATTAGCTCTTTTCTGCACGAATCAACTGCCCATAGGGAGAACAACTCTATAGCTTATCATAGCATCTACCAACTCAATCAAACAGTGTGACTGATTCTTACTCAGAAGCATCATCCACCATCTCAGAGATTAATAATTCACACTGCTGGGAAGAGGTGAAGACAGTAGGATAGAAGCAACCCAAGGGGACACTTTTTTAAGGACAGAAACAAAAGTTACAGGCAGTTTGATCTGTGTGGGGTCTCCCTCTTCCACTGCAGACCTCTGGGTTGATCAGGGAGCTGCTCAGATTCTGTGCAGAGAAATTCCATCAGAGAGCAGGTGCAGCAGAGATCTGGTGCCTGCCAATCCCAGGTTTCTGCAACTGATCCCATCCTGATCATTCTGGTGCATGGAGCCCGGTCTGCTGAGGCCCCAGCCTTCCAGCAGTAGCCTATCCATCAGTCTTTCCAGGCTGGGGATGGAAGAGATACACCCCCATATTGTGCCCTGTGACTGGGGGCTGAGCATACCTCCACCCCAGCATGGGAGCTGAACAGAGGAGGGGCCCCAGACACCACAGGCACCACTTGGGAAGCCTGGGGTGACTATCTCAGTGAGTGTTAGGTATAGGTGACTCCAGCCCACCTACAAATACCCTGGCCACTGAGACAAACCCCTGCCTGCATTACTGGGCATTATCAGTCCCCACACTGGTGAAACATCCCCCCATATGGGTGACTCTACCCCTGAAATCCCTGTAGCCAGGTCTAAAGCTCTCACTGTGCCCAAGTCTGAAGCTCTGTCCCTGTAGCTCGAGAGCCTCTACCAGGTCTGCAACTCCAGCCCTGAGACTCCAGAGTTGTTCCTAGACCCCCAAACCACACTACTGAGTCTCTACCACTATCGCTGTGCTGGGATAACCTCCCTGAGGTCCAACACTTTACTCAGGACTCCCTAGCCCTGAGCAGCCATCACTCTTAGACTTGGTTCAAGAGAGTTCCCAAGAAAGTAGAATAGGTGCTGTGCAATCCTATTAACCCAGAGCCAAGAGAAGAGGAGCCAAATGAGAAGAAACCATCAAAAGAACCCTGGCAGCATGAAAATACAAAATAGTTTGACACCCCCAAGGGAACATAACTGAGCTACAGTACTGGACACTTCCCAGAAGAAAATTACTGAAATGACAGAAATGGAATTCAAAAATGGATAGCAAATAAGATGAGGGAATTGAAGAGTAAGTTGAAAACCAACAAAAAGAAGCCAAAAAATTAAAAAATAATAATAAAAACATGAAAAAGTCACTAGAGAGCTAGACAACATAAGAAAAGATATAATAGAAAAAGAAAGAGTCATCTAGGGAATTTCAAAATACAGCAGAAAGCTTTAACGACAGGCCAAACCAAGGAGAAGAAAGAATCTCAGAACTTGAAGACAGGCCTCTCAAGATAACTCAGTCATTTAAAGAGGCAGAGAAGAGTATTAAAAAGTACAAGAAATCACTGAAAGAGATATGGGACTATGTGAAGCAAACTAACAGTCAAATTATAGATGTCCCTGAGGAAGAAGAAGAGAGAGCTAAAAGCTTGGAAAACCTATTTGAGGAAATTATTGAGGAAAACGTCTATTCTATTTCCAAAAATTCAGACTTACAGATAAAAGATGAACATCAACCACTGGGAAGATTCATAGCAAATAGGTCATCTCTAAGACACATATTAGTCAAACTGGCCAAAGTCAAAATGAAGGAGAAAATTCTGCAAGCAGCAAGATGACAGCATCAAATAACCTACAAAGGGAAACCCATCAGGCTAACTGCAGATGTCTTTGTGGAAAATGTACAAGCCAAAAGGGATTGGGGCCCCATCTTATGGACTTAAACAGAAGAATTGCCAACCTAGAATGCTCTATTCTACAAAACTAAGTTTCACAATTGATGAACAAATTAACTCTTTTCCAGAGAAGCAAACACTTAGGGAATTTATCATGACCATACCTCTCCTGCACAAAATACTCAGAACAGCACTATACACAAATCAGCACAACAGATATTCACCAGTGTAAATTCACCTGAAAAAAACCCCAAAACTAACAACTCTTATAAAACAATAGAACAGGAGGTAAAACAAAGCAATAAGGGACTACCCAACAGGATGAACAGACCAACATCCCACATATCAATGCTGTCAATTGATGATAATGGATTGAATGCTCCCCAAAAGACATAGGCTGGCTGAATGGATAAAAAAAACCACAACCCTGCAGAAAACACATCTAAGCCACAAAGATGCACACAGACTCAGTGTGAAAAGACACAAAAAAATATTCCATGCAAATGGAAATCAAAAGAGAGTAGATGTAGCCATTCTCATATCAGACAAAATTGACTTTAAGCCAACAAAGGTAAAGAAAGACAAATATGGTCATTATATAATTGTAAAGGGAGCAATTCAACAAGAACACATAATAATCCTAAATATATATGTGCCCAACATAGGAGCTCCCAGATACATAAAGCAAATTTTACTATAGCTAAGCAAAGAAATAAATAGCACAATCATAATGGCCAGGGACTTCATACTGTCAGAGCTTGACAAGTCAACAAAGCAGAAGATAAATAAGGAAATAATGGATTTAAAGCAAACTCTAAATCAAATGGATCTAACAAACATTTACAGAACATTCTACCCCAAATCTACAGAAAACACATTCTTCTCAGCAGGACATGGGACATTCTCCAAGACTGATTATAACTTAGGCCACAAAACAGGTCTCAACAAATTAAAAAAAAAATCAAAATCATACCATGTAACTTCTCAGACCACATTGAAATAAAACTGGAAATTGATTCCAAGAAAAACACTCAGTTCTACACAAAGTCATGGAAATTAAACAACCTGCTGCTGAACAATTATGAACAACAATGAAATTAAGATGAAAATAAAAAAATTCTTTGAACTGAATGACAAAGGGGATATAAGCTATAAAAAATCTATGGGACACAGAAAAAGCATTCCTCACGGGAAAATTCAATACCTTAAATGCCTACATCACAAAGACAGAAAGATCACAAATTAAAAACCTAATGTCATACCTAGAGAAACTAGAAAAGGAAGACCAAACCAAACCCAAAGCCAGCAGAAGAAAATAACTGAGGTCAGAGAAGAACTTAATGAAACCGAAAACAAGAAAATTATATAGAACATCAAAGAAACAAAAAGTTCATTCTTCAAAAAGATAAAATTGATAGACCTTTTGCTCAATTAACCAGGAATAAAAGAGAAAGGACTCAAAGTCAATCAGAAATGAAAAAGGAGATATTACAACTGATACCACAAGAATACAAAATGTCATCTTTGAATACTATGAAAATCTCTATGCACATAAACTCAAAAACATAGAGGAAATGAGAGAATTTCTGAAAGCACACAACCTCCCAAGATTCATTCAGGAAGGAATAAAACTCCTGAATAGACAAATAATGAGCAATGAGATTGAAACAGCAGTAAAAAATCTTCCAACAACAAAAAAAGCCCCAGACAAGATGGATTCACAGCTGAATTTTATCAGACCTACAAAGAAGATGTGGTACCATTTCTGCAGAAATTATTCTATAACATTCAGAATGAGAGAATCCTCCCCAACTCATTCTACAAAGCTAGTATCACCTTGATATCAAACCCAGGAAAGGACACAACAAAAAAAAGAAAACCATAGACCAATATCCATTATAAATATGGATGCAAATATCCTCAATAAAATACTAGCAAACCTGATTCAATAGCATATAAAAAAAATAATCCACCAGAACCAAGCAGGCTTCATTCCAGGGATGCAAGAATGATTCAACATGCACAAATCAATAAATGTAATTCACCACACAAACAGAAGCAGAAACAAAGATTATATGATGATCTGAATAAATGCAGAAAAAGCAATGGACAAAATTTAGCACTCTTTCATTATAAAAACCCTCAGTGAACTTGCCATACAAGGAACATATCTCAAAATTATAGAAGCCATATATGACAAACCCACAGCCAGCATCATACTGAATAGGGAAAAGTTGAAAGCATTCCCACTAAGAACTGGAAAAAGACAAGGATGCCCATTGTCACCACTTCTATTCAACATAGTGCTGGAAGTCCTAGACAAAGCAATCAGGCAAGAGAAAGAAAGTAAGGGTACACTGTGAGGACAGGAGCTCAGCCAAGAGCTTGGCCTCCTGTGTGGGTGATGCGGGCGCCGGTCCCAGGGACAAGGCAGCTCCTCTAGCCCCCACCGTGTCTCCCAGGCCCCTAAATAAAATAAACCACCTGCTTCCTCAGTCAAAAAAAGAAAGAAAGAAAGGAAGGAAGGAAGGAAGGAAGGAAGGAAGGAAGGAAGGAAGGAAGGAAGGAAGGGAGGGAGGGAGGCAGGGAGGGAGAGAGAGAGAGAGAGAGAGAGAAAGAAAGAAAGAAAGAAAGAGTATCCAAATCAGGAAAGAGGAGTTCAAACTATGGCTTTTTGCAGACAATATGATCTCATATCTAGAAAACTCCAAAGATGCCACCAAGAGACTCCTGGAATTGATAAATAAATTCCACAAAGTCACAGGTTACTAAATTAATGTACACAAATCAGTAGCATTCTTATAAGTCAATAACAGTCAAGCAAATCAAAGACTCAATACCATTCACAATAGCTACAAAGAAAATAAAATATGTAGGAATATACTTAACAAAGGTGAAAGATCTCTACAAAGAGAACTATGAAACACTGAGGAAAGAAATCGCTGATAATACAAACAAGTGGAAAATCATATCACGCTCATAGATCAATAGAATCAACATAGTTAAAATGTCGATACTTCCCAAAGTGCCTTATGGATCCAATGCAATCCCCATCAAAATATCAATGTCATATTTCACAGATCTCAAAAAACTAATTCTATGCTGCATTTGGAACCAGAAAAGAGCCTGAATAGCCAAAGCAGTCTTAAGCAAAAGGTACAAATCTGGAGGGATCACGTTACCAGACTTCAAACAAGGCTATAGTAACCAAAGTAGCATGATATTGGCACAAAAATAGAAACATAGACCAATGAAATAGAGCAGAAAACCCAGACATAAAACCACCCACATACAGCCAAATGATTTTTGGCAAAGCAGAAAACAATATACACTGGGGAAAAGAATCCCTGTTCAAGAAATGGTGCTGAGACAACTGAACAGCCACATACAGAAGAATGAAATAGAAACCATATCTCCCACCACTCACAAAAATTCATTCAAGGTTGATAAAAGGGTCATATGTAAGGCATGAAACCATAAGAACTTCAGAAGAAAACTCTTCTAGATATGGTCCTATGCAAAGAATTTACGAAGAAGACCCCAAACACAACCACAGCAACAACAAAAATAAATGACACTTGATTAAATTAAAAAGCTTCTGCACAGCCAAGAAAATAATCAACAGAATAGACAACCTATAGAATGGAAGAAAATATTCATAAGCTATATGTCTGACATAGGACTAATAACCATAATCTACAAAGAACTCAAGAAAATTAGCAAGAATAAAATAAAACCACCCCATTAAAAAGTAGACAAAAGACAGGAACAGAACCTTTTCAAAGGATAGAAAAGTCACCTATAAATAGATGAAAAAATGATCAATGTCACTAACCATCAGGGAAATGCAAATCAAAACCACAATGAGATAATCACTTTACGCCAGTTAGAATGGCTTTTATTAAAAAGTCCAAAAACAGTAGATGCTGGCATGATGCAGGGAGAAAGGAACTCTTATACATTGTTGGTGGAACTCCAAATTAGTACAACCTCTATGGAAAACAGTATGGATATTCCTCAAAGAATTAAAGTAGACCTACCATTTGATCCAGCAATCTCACTACTGGGTATGTACCCCAAGGAAAATAAGTTATTATATCAAAAAGACACCTTCACTTGAATGTTTATTGTAGCACATTTCACAATTGCAAAGATGTGGTATCAACCCAAATGCCCATCGATTCATGAGTGGATTGACAAAATGTGGTCTACTCATGCCATGGAATACTACTCAGCCATGAAGAGGGATGACTTAGTGCCTTTTGCAACAATATGGATGGAACTGGAGATGATTATCCTAAGGGAAGTATCTAAAGAATGGAAAAACAAACACCACATGTACTCACTATTAAATTGGAACTAACCAATGAGCATACATGTCCATAGAGGGATGTATAACTCAGTGGAAATCAATCAGGGAGAAGCAAGAGCAGGGGATGGGCAAAAACCTACCTAACAGATACAATGAACACTATCTGGGTGATGGGCACATTTATAATCCTGACTCAAGCACTACAAAAGTGATCCTTATCAACAAAAACATTTGTACCTCTGTAATAACATGAATTAAAAAAAATTTGTATACTAAATACATAAGTTAAAGTAAGAAACATGCAATTACTTTGGGAAATTTTACCTCTATCTTTGTCTTTCTTTGATGAAATAATAAATCTATGAAAAATATTTTAAAAATGCAATCCATAAAATTGGATTTCTAGGTATACATAAACATTTCAACAACAGAAAATATCTTTTCCCTAAGTTTACATGAAAATTTAGCCTCCCTAGCCTCTCTAAAACTCAATTACCTTCACTCCTGTATAACATGAAACATAATCTATGATAAAGATCCAATGGAATTTGAAAATAATAATCAATAACAAAAATAAGTATTTTATAATTTAAAAATTAAATATCTATTGAACCAAAGATGAAATTTAAGTAATATTAATGAAAAGACAACAGGTCCAAAATGGTGTCATTCATGCCGAAGGTCCATGTCACCAAACAGAAACCTAAGCTTTTGACTTGTAAAATCCGACCTTCTGAAAAGTCAGGAGACAAATGATAGCCAAATATTATTAAGCCAACAAAATTTCACTTGCATCCCTATAAAGATAGTCACCTTGAAATGACCGGTCTTCGATTTGTTCCTTGTTCCTGCTTTCCTCCACTTTTTTCTGCTTATAAAACTCACTCATTCTGTTTAGCTCATTGAAGCTCCTTTTTATTTGTAGACTGGATTCTACCTAGCTTATGAATTGCTAATAAAAAGCCAGTTAGATCTTTGAAACTGAATGAGTTAAAATATTGTTTTTCATAGTGACAATCACAAATTTTTAAAGAAATACAAAAATGATATACTACAATATGTGAAATCTATGGGAAACATCTCACATGAGACAGTATTCATTATTTCAGATATTTATATTATAAAGAAGTAATAAAACTAGTTCAAAGTCAAATCTCAAAGGATATTAAAAAGATTTGACAGTTTATAAATGATGATATTGCTTGCTTTATTTTTTGTTTACATTTTAATAGATTGTATTTATTTTAAATTAATAACCTTCATTTTTAGAGCAGTTTTAGGCTCATAACAAAAATGCATGGAATGTAAGGAGAATCCCCATGTACCCCCATCACCAGACCTCACCCACTTTTGACATCCCACACCATAGGAGTACATTTGTCATAACTGATGAACCTACATTGACACATCATTATGAGCCAAAGTCCATAGTTTACGTGAATGTTCACTCGGGGTGTTGTACGTTCTGTGGGTTTTCACAAATATATAATGACCATTGTCCATATTGTATTACCATTTGGAATAGTTTCACTATTCTGAAAATCCTCTCTGCTCTGCCTATTCATCCCTCCGTTCCACCTAACCTAGGGCAACTACTGATCTTTTACTGAAGCCATGCCTCTGCCTTCTCCAGAATGCCATATAGTTAGAATCCTACAGTATATTGCCTTTTCAGATTGGTCTCTTTCACTTAGTAATATGTGCTTGAGTTTTCTCCATGTCTTTTTATGACTTGACAACTCATTTCTTTTTAGTGTTGAATAATATTCAATTGTCTGGATGTACCACACTTTATCCATTCACCTACTTAAGATTATCTTGGCTTCCAAGTTTTGGCAATTACAAATAGAGCTATAAATAGCTATGTGCAGGTTTTGCACATAGATATTTATAGTAGATTTTCAACTTATTTGATTAAATACCAAGGAGTGTGATTGCTGAATGGTGAGAGTATGTTTAATTTCATAAGAAACTGCCAAGCACTCTTTCAAATTGGCTATACCATTTTCATTCCCAACAGCAAAAAAATGACAATTCCTGTTGTTCTACATTCTCCTCATCATTTGGTGTTGCAGTCTTTTGGATTTTTGCCATTTTAAGAGGGGTAGTGGTATATCATTGTTGCTTTAATTTGCAATATATTAGTGAGATGCGAAGTAGGATAACTTTCATATGCTTAGTTACCATCTGTCTGTCTTTAGTGAGGTATTCATTCCATGTTTTTTGCTCATTTTTAATTAGGTTGTTCCTTACTATTGAATTTTTTGTATGTTTTGGATAAGTCCTTTTTCAGATGTCTTTTACAAATATTTTCTCCAAGCCTCCAAGGCTTGTTTTCTAATACTCTTGGCATTATTTTTCACAGAGCAAATGTTTTCAATTTTAATGAATGAAATAACTAATAAGTATTAATTATTTTATTAATTATGCCTCCAGTATTGTATCTAAAATCATCAACATACCCAAGGTCATCTAGAATTTCTCCTATAATATTTTCTAGGAGTTTTATTGTTTTGCATATTACATAGGTCTATGATCCGCTATGAGTTAATTAGACTCTTTTTTCTTTTGCATGTGGACGTCTAATTGTTTCAGCACCATTTGTTGAAAAGAGTATCTTTGCTCTTTTGTATTGTCTTTGCTTTTTTGTAAAAGATCAACATAGCCTGAAGCATCACATTACCTAACTTAATACACTACAAAACTATAGTAACCAAAATGGCATGGTATTGTTGTAAAAACAGACATATAGCCTGATGGAACAGAACAGAGAACCCAGAAATATAACCATATATTTACAGCCAACTGTGGTTTCAATAACATACATTGGGGAAAGGACACCCTCTTTAATAAATGGTTCTGGGGAAAATGGATGTCCATATACAGAAGAATGAAACCAGGCCTCTATCTCTCACTATATATTATACAAAAGTCAACTCAAAATGAATGAAGACTGAAGATGCAAAAGTATAAAACTATTGAAAGAGAACATAGGGTAAATGCTTCATGACATTAAAATATGCAAAGATTTTATGGCTACGATTTCAAAAGTACAGGCGACAAAAACAAAAATAGCTAAATGGAATTATAATAAACTAAAAAGCTTTGTACAGCAAAGGAAACAATCAACAAAGTAAAGAGACAACCTATGGGATGGGAGAAAATATTTGCAAACTATTCATCCAACAAGGGACTAATATTCAAAACATATAAGTAACTAAAAATCCAACAGCAAAAACTAAATAATCTGATTTAAAAATGAGCAAAGGCTCTGAATAGACATTCCTCAGAAGAAGACATATAAATGGCCAACAGGTATATGAAAAAAATGTTCAACATCTCTAATTTCAGGAAAATACTAAATCAAAACCACAATGAGCTCTCATCTCCCCTGTCCCCAGTTAGAATGGCTATTATCGAAAAGACCAAAAAAAAAAAAAAAAAAAAAAAAAGGAAAGAAATGCTGGAAAGGATGTGAAGAAAAGGGAACTCTTATACACTATGGGTGAAAATGTAAATTAGTACAGTCATTATGGAAAGCAGTATGGTGGTTTCTCAAAAAATGAAAAATAAAAGTACCAGGCAAGCCAGCAATCCTACTACCTGGCATTTATCCAAAGGAGAAAGACAAATATTCCATGTTCTCATTCATATTTTGGAGCTAAAAAATTTGATCTCATTGAGATTGAAAGTAGAATAATAGTTACTAGAGGCTTGGAAGGATGGAGGTGAAGAGAGATTCATTAATTGGTACAAACATACAGTTAGATAGAAGGAATAAGTTCTAGTGCTCGATAGCACAGTAAGGTGACTATGGTTAATGATAATTGATTGCATATTTCAAAATAGATGAAAGAGAATATTTCAAATGCTCCCAACACAAAGAAATGATAAATGTTTTAGATGATGGATATCCTAAATACCCTGATTTGATAATTACACTTGGTATGCATGTATCAAAATATCACATGTGCCCCATAAATATGTATAAGTATTATGTGTCAAAAATAAAGAAAATTAAATTTAAAACAAGACTAAATTTATGTGAGTATATTTCTTGGTTCTCTATTCTGTTCCACTGATCTATTTGTCCTTTTTTTGCCAACATTATGCTGTCTTGATTACTGTGGCTTTACAGTAAGTCTTGAAGTCAAGTAGTATCAGTCCTCTGACTTTGTTCTTTTCCCTCAATATTGAATTGACTATCCTTGGTCTTTGGCCTCTCCATATAAACTTTAGAACCAGTTTGTTGATAGAAAAACTTGATAGAAATTCGACTGAGATGGCATTGAATCTATAAATCAATTGTGAAGAACTGACATCTTGACAATATTGCATCTTTCTATCAATGAACATGGAATATCTCTCCATTTATATATAATAGTTCTTCTTTGAAATATTTAATCAGTATTTTTTTAGTTTTTCTCATATGGATTGTGTACATATTTTGTTACATTTATACCTAAGTATTTCATCTTGAGGGATACTAATACAAATGATATTATGTTTTTAAATTCAAATGTCTTCTGTTGATTGCTGGTATATAGGAAAGCAATTGACTTTTCTATGTTAATTTTTCTGTTTTCTATCCTGCAACCGTCCTGTAATTGATTATTAGTTCCAGGAGTTTTTTGGTTGATTCTTTTGAGTTTTCTACATAAAACCATTGTGTCATCTGTGAGCAAAGACAGTTTTATTTTTCCTTACCAAATTATGTACTATTTACTTCCTTTTTCTGTCTTACTGCCTTAGCTGGTACTTCCAGAATGATGTTGAAAAGCAATGGTGACAGGTGACATCATTAACTTAACTCTGATCTTAGTTTCCAATTTCTCACCCTTAGATATGATGTTTGTTGTATAATTTTTATAGATATTCTTTATCCAGTTGAGGAAGTTGCCCTCTATTCTGAATCTACTGAGAGTTTTTTTCACGAATGCGTGCCCGATTTTGTCAAATGTTTTCTCTGCATCTATCAATAAAATCATGTGATTTTTCTTCTTCAGACACTTGATGGAATACATTATAATAATTGATTTTCAATTTTTGAACCAGCCTTGTACACTTGGGATAAATTTCACTTGTTTATGATATGTAATTCTTTTTATACATTCTTGGATTCAATTTGCTACTATTTTATTGAGGATTTTTGCATACTATTTTCATGAGAGATGTTCTGTAGTTGTCTTTTCGTGAACTGTTTTGTCTGGTTTTGGTATTAGGGTAATGCTGGCCTCATAGAATGAGTTAGGAAATATTTTTCCTGTTTCTATCTTCTGAGAAGGATTGTAGAGAATTGGTGTAATTTCTTTTTTTATATGTTTGCTAAAATTCATTAGTGAATACATCTGGGCCTGGCGCTTTCTATTTTGGAAGGTTATTAATTATTGACTAAACTGCTTTAATACATAAGATTTATTCAGATTTTCTATTTCTCCTTGTGTAAAGTTAGGTCAGATTGTTTAAATCTGTGGGCATAGATTGTTCATAAGATTCCTTTATTATAGTATTAGTATCCATGGGGTTTTTAATGATGTCCACTCTCACTTTCTGATATTAGTAATTTTTATCTTCTCCCTTTTTTTTCTAAGTTTGCCTGACTAGAGGCCAATCAATTTTATTGATCTTTCCAAAGAACAAGTTTTTCTTTCTCTGTTCATTTCCTGTTTTCAATTTCATTGATTTCTGTTTTAATTTATATATACATATATATTCTTGTTTTTTCCCAGCTTACTTTGAATTTAATTTGATCTTTTTCTAATTTCCTAAGATGGAAGCTTAGACTGATTTTAAATCAGTCTTTCTTTTCTAATTCATGTATTTAATGCTATAAATTTCCCTCTAAACACTATTTTTGATGCATCCTACAAATTTTTATAAGTTGTGTTTCCATTTTCATTAATTCGAATATTTTTAAATTTCTCTTGAGATTTCTTCTTTGATCTATGTTATTTAGAAGTGTGTTATTTAATCTTCAAGTATTTTTTGATATTCCTGCTATATTTGTTATTGATTTTAGTTTTCATTATTTCCAAATAATTCAATTCTGTTAGGATGCAGTGGCAACTTGTAAATTCCTCACATACCAAAGCAGTAGGCTTTATTTTTTAGAGAAGATTTAGTTTTAGAGCAAATTTGAGTGGGATGTGCAGAGTTCTCATATACACCCTCACATGCACAAACCTTTCCTATCATAAACATCTCACAACAGAGTTTTTTGTTTAGTTGTAATTGTATTCCTTATGATTTTCTATACATGGGATTATATCATCTGTGAATAAGAACAGTTTATTTCTAATCTGGATATCTTCTCTTTCTTTCTTCCTAGTCTTGTTATTGTTGTTGGTTGTCTGTTTGTTTGCCTGATTTCACTAGCTAGAAATTCCAATACTATCATAATAGAGTTTGACTCCACTTTTGATGTTTGACAGCTGACAGCTTCCAAGTCCCACCACTCATCTTTTCTTGCCCAGCACTATTTCAAGCTCATAAAGAAAGCCCAGATCCTCTTTTCCTAGGTACACAAAGCCTGGCAGGTACAGAAACCCTCACACCAGCCCCACATCCAATAAAACCAGAAACATTTTCCCTTTCCTTTTAGGGGGTGGGGAATCTGCAGCTTTGGGGCCACATGTAGCCTTCTGGATCCTTGAGTGTGGCCTTTTGAGGGGCTGCACTTGGGAATCTGGAGGGCCACATGTGGCCTTGAGGCTACAGGTTCCCCATCTGATACAAGGAATGCCAGCAGCCACCAGAAGCCGGAAGAGGCAAGAAACAGAATCTCTGCCAGAGGTGCCCTGCTGACACCTTGACTTTGGCCCAGTGATACTGATTTCAGACTTCTGGCCTTCTAAAATGTAAGAGAATGAGTTCAATTTTATTATAGGCCACCTTGCTTGTGGTAATTTGTTACAGCAGCCATATGGAACTAATACAGTGCGTGTGTGGCATCACCAGTCTCAACATCTGAGGGGGCTGAATCCAGCTCTGTGAGGGGCAACCACAATACACATGTTAAATACAAAAGAAAGAGTGGATCTCTTTGTGCTGTTTCTGATCTTAGGATGTTTCTGTCTGTATTTACAAGGGATACTGCTTTTCTTTTCTTGTGATGGATTTTATTTAGTATCAGGATGACACTAATCTCTCAGAATGAGTTGGAAGTTTTCTTCTTTCTCTATTTTTGGGAAGTGTTTGTGGAGTGTTGAGATTAATTTTTCTTTGAATGTTTACTAAAATTCACCAGTGAAGCCATCTAAGCATGAGCTTTTGTTTGTGGGAATATCTTGGCTTACTAATTCAGTTTATTTGTTTGTTGTAGATATATTTCTTCAAATGTTTTTTCTGTGTCTTTCTCCCCTCCTCCCTTTCTGTGGCTAATACTATTCACATGCTGCATACGTCATTGCACTTGATGGAGAACTGTGCAGGTCTCTGAAGCTCTGTTTATTTTCTCATATACTTTTTTTTTAGTAGTAACTTAGACTAAAAGAGGAGTCACTATAGATTAATCTTATAGTTTGCCAATTCATTATTTCTGCCAACTCAAATCTTATTTTGAACCTCTCTAGCAATTTTTTTTATTTAAGTATTGTACTTCTCATCTCCAAAATTTCTATCGGGCCATTTTTTAAATATATTTTCTATTTCTTTATTGATATTCTTAATTTTGTGAGTCATCCCTCTCCTTCTTTAATTTTTTTTTGTTTTAGATATTGTTTCCTTTACTTCTTTTAACCTAGTGATAATAACTGATTCAAAGTCTATCTAACACTTTCAACATCTGGGCCTTCTCAAGAACAGTCTGAATTGGCTGTTTGTTGTTTGCATGTGGTCCACTCTTTCCTCTGTCTTTGCATGTCTCATAATTTTTGTTGAAAACCGGATATTTTAGGGAATACCATATGGTAGCTTTGGAAATCATATATTCCCATTTCCATATTCTCTTTGTTGGCAGTGGTCTGTTTGTTTAATGATGTTTCTAGACTAATTCTATAATGCCATTGTCCGTCTTGTGTATAGCAACTGAAGTCTTAGTTTGATTAGCTTAGCAGTCAGATGATGATTGGTCAGAGACTTCCTAAAATAGCTTGAACCTGTATGTTTCTCACCCTTTGCCAAGAGGCTCTGTGTATGTATGGGGCATTTATTTAACACTTTGGTAGTTTAAAAGTCTACTTCAGCTTTCATTGCCTCCTTGTACAGGTACACATGTTGGACAGAGGTGAATGATTGGTGCCCTATAAGGTCTTTTTGGGCATACATGTAACCCTGAGTGTGCAGATGGCCTTATTTATCCACAGGAATATGTTGGATCTTTATAAAGCACCCTATAGATATTTTGGTTTTAGATCTTCATTTTGAATTTTTGTCTGAGTTCTTGTTTCCTTCACTGGTATCTCAGCATCAGGCAGTTTCTGTATTTTTCAAATGAGTGGAATTATAAATTATGAAATCTTTTATGACTATCTTCTTTTATTTAGCATAATGTGTTCAAGGTTTTTACAGGTTGTAGAGTGTATCAGTACCTCATTTATTTTTATTGTTGAATAATATTCCAATGTATGGACATACCACATTTTGAGACATACATATTAGTTTACAGACATTTGAGTAGACTTCATTTGTTACTATTATGCATAATGCTGCTAAGAACTTCTTTGTATAAGATTTCGTGTGAAGATAACATTTTCATTTTTGTTTAATTTCTAAGAGTGGAATTGCAGGGTCATAGATTAATTTCATGTTTAATGTATTAAGGAAATGTCAAACTGTTTTGGAAACATTTTATATTATTGTCAGCAAGGTATGAAATTTCCAATTTCTTTACATTCTTACTAAAACTTGTAGTCTGCCATTTTGATTATAGCAATCCTAGCAAGTGTGAAGTGGTACAATTTTGTGGTATTTATTTGCATTTACTTAATAATTAACAATGTTAATTAACACCTTATGTGTTTACTGTCCATTTGTATATCTTCTTTGGGGAATTTTCTATTCAAATATTTTGACCAGTTTTAAATTGGGTTATTTGTCTTTTTATGGTTGAGTTGCAAGTGTTCTTTATACATCTGGATTCAAGTCCCTTATTAGATGACATGCAATTTGCAAATATTTTCTCCCATGCCATGCTTTACCTTTTTCCTTTATGGTGTCTGTTGAAGAACAAAAATTTTTAATTTTGACATAATTCAATTATCATTTATTTTCTTTTGGTGTCTCTGATTTTGTTGTCATGCCTAATATAACATTGCCTGACCCAAGACCATGATAGTTTATAATTTTAGAACTTACATTTATGTTAAGTCAATAATTCATTTTGAATAATTTTTCTATATTGTGTAATGTAGAAATCTAAATTTCTTATTCTTCTTCTTCTTCTTTTTTGCATGTGATTATTCAGTTGTCCCAACAACTTTTTTGAAATGTCTGTTCTCTATTTTTCCGCCATGAGATTGTCTTGCCACCTTCTTCAAAAACCAGTTGACCATAAATGAAGGGCTTGTATCTGGACTCCCAAATCTACCCGATTAATGTATATATCTCTTCTTGTGCCAGAACTACTTTATCTTATTTACTGAGCTTTTTAGTATTTTTGAAATTGGGAAGTTTTCTAACTTTGTTCTTCTTTTGAAGATTTCTTGTTCTTCCAAGACCTTTGAATTTTGATATAAATTTTCAAATTAGCTTATCAATTTTAGCAAAAGCAATCTGGGATTATGACAGTGATCTGTCATCCTCTGTAGATTAATTTGAGGAATATCACTAAGTTAAAAATGTAATGTCTGATCCATGAAACTTGGATGCCTTTCCATTCATTTAGATCATCTTTAATTTTATTTCACAATATATTATAATTTTCAGTGTAAAAGTCTTTTACTTCTTTTGGAATTTATTTCTAAGTATTTTATTTTTATTCTATTGTAAATGGAATTTTCTCAATTTCATTTTCAGATTAATTGCTAGGGTACTTTTTTTATGTTTTATATGCTGCAAACTTGGTACCCTCATTTATTAGTTTTAACAGTTTTTAATAGATTCTTTACGATTTTCTGTATATAAGATGATATCTTTTGCAAATAGAGATATTTTTACTTCTTCCTTCCCATTAAGGAGGTCCTTTCTTTTTGTTATCTAATTGCCTGGCTAGAACAACAATAAAGTATTGTAGAGAAGTGGTAAGAATGACATCATTATCTTGTTGCTACCATGAGAGAAAGCATTTGATCTTTTACCATTTAGTACTATGTCAGCTGTGGGTTACTCATAGATGCCATTTATCAAATTAAGGAAGTTTCCTACTATTCTTAGATTGACGTGTATTTTTTTCATAAAAGGACATTGGATTTTATCAAATATTTTTTTCTGAATCTATTGGGATGATCATGTGGTTTTTGTTCCTTATTATCATGGTGTATTTATTTCTTATTGCTGCTATTACAAATTGGTACAGCTTGGTGGCTTAAAATAACATAAATTTATTCTCTTAAAATTCTGGAGGTCACAAGTCTGAAATAGATCTCATTGGACTTACACTGAGTTGTCAGGAGGACTAAGTTACTTTCTGGAGGCTCTAGAGAAGAATCTATTTCCTGTATTTTTCCAGCTTCTATAGGCTATCTGTATCCCTTAGCTTGTACTTCTCTTACATCTCAAAGACATCAATGGGTGGTCAAATATTTCCCACACTGCAGTCATTGTGACATTGTCTAACTTCCCTCCATCACCTGTAAGGAACCTTATAATTACACTGGACCCTTGCTTATAATCTAGAATAGTCTTTCCATCTTAAAGTATGATGACTAGGAAATTTAATTCCATCTGCAACTTGTATTGCCTCTTGCCATGTAACGAGACATCTTTGGGAGGCATTATTCTTTCTACCTACTATACATGATATATTACATTGAATGATTTTCAAATGTTAAACTTTGTATTTCTGGGAGAAATATTACTTGTTCATGCTACATAACTTTTTTTACTTAAACATCTTTACTTTGAGATAACTGTAGATTCAAATGCAAATGCAAGAACTAATATAGAGATATCCTATATACCCTATACCCAGTTCCCCTCAGTGGTAATATCTTGTGAATATATAGCACAATATCAGTACTAGAATGTTAATATTGATACATTTAAAATTTTGAATAGTTCCACCTCAACAAGGTTCTCCAGTAACACCCTTTTATAAATACACCCATCACCTTCTCCCTCAACCCACCCCTGTCTCTGACCTCTGGCAATCACCAATCTTTTCTTCATTTCTATAATTTTGTTATTTCAAGTGTTACATAAATGAAATCCTAGAGTATGTAACATTTTTGGATTGGCTTTTTATACTCAGTATAATTCTTTGGAGATTCATTTGGGTTATCACGTGTAACAATAGTTTGCTCCTTTTTCTTGTTAAGTAGTAATCCATGGTGTGAATTTTCTAGTTTGTTTACACATTTGATTTTTGAGGGACATCTTGAGTGTTTCCAGTTTGGGGATATTATGAATAAAACTGCTACGGACATTCACGTACAGCATTTTATGTGAACGTGAGTTTCATTTCTCTGGGACAAATGCTCAGGACTGGAATTGATGGATTGTGAGATGGTTTCATGTCTAGTTTTTTTAAAAAAAAATCTTCCAAAATGTTTTTTGGACTGACCATACCATGTTAAGTTCTCATGAACAATGTATGAACCATCTAGTTTCTCAGAATTCTTTCTATCATTTGATAGTGTCACTATTTTTTTGATCTGAATTTTTTGGTAGGTATGACATGGTAACTCACTGTGGTTTCAAGCTGCATTTCCCTAATAGCTAAAGATGTTGAGCATCTTTTATGCATTTTCCATCTGTATCTCCTCTTTGACACAATGTCTCTTCATGTCTTTCATCCATTTTATAATTGGAATATTTGGGGGATTGTTAAAATTTTAGAGTTCTTTATATATTCCACATATGAATCCTCTGCTGGATATGTAATCTGTAAATATTTTCTCCCACTTGGTAGATTGCCTTTTCATCTTCTTATTAGGGTCTTTTACCAAAAAAAAGTTTTTAATTTTGATGAAATCCAATTAATCAATTTTTCCATTTCTTTCTCTTTTTCTCTATAATTTTTCTTAACATGATGGATTCAGTTGGCAAGCATTTTGCTGAAGATTTTTGTGTTTATAATCATAAGGAATTTAGAGCTTTAGTTTTTGTTTTGTTTTGTTTTTCTTGTGATGTCTGTGTCTGGTTTTGGTATTAGGGTAATGGTGGCTTCATGGAATGAATTGAGGAGTGTTTCCTCCTATTCTATTTTTTGGTAGAGTTTTGCAAAGGGTTTGTATTAATATTTCCTAAATGATTGGCAGTGAAGCCATCTGGGCCTGGTCCCTTCTTTGTGTGAAGTTTTTGAATTACTAATTTAATCTCTTTACTTGTTACAAGTCCATTAATATTTTCTATTTTTTCCTGAGTCAGATTCTTGTTTGTCCCAGCTGCTATTGCAGCTCAGGCTGCTGCAATATTAAATAATTGTTGCTGATTGATTTGTTGAGAAACACCCTGGAAATAGGTCTTTTTTTCCTGCAGAGCAAGCTCTGAATCAGGTCAAATATGATAATGCCCCCAAATGGGGATTTTCCAGGGACATTCAAGACAGGCCAAATAGTGACAATGCTCTGGGAGTGGAGTCTTTTGAGGTACTACTATCCCAGTTCAACGACTTCAAGGCTTCTGCCTTTTACAGCTACTGTGGTTGTGAGGCTAATGGTTTTCAAGGTTGTCACAGGGCTTCAGAAAGGAGAATGGCAATAGGCCAAATTAACAGCCATTAACACTGCTATTCTTTTTTATTCTTTATTTTTCCTTTTTTTTTCTCTTAAATTTAACATTCAGTTTATAACATGGCTATTCTTAAAAAGATTCAGCAACTTTTCTTGAATTAATGCTTTTCAGAGTGTTGCAAGACTTTGGTTCATTTCCAGAGAAGGGAAAAGTTCGATTTTGATGATGTTTGCCAATATTTTCAGTGCTTTTATGGAGGTGTGGATTTCTGGATATCCTCACCATACCATTTCAGAATTTCCCTCAAACTATACTTTGCTATTATTGACTGGTTGTAGGTAAAGTAAGGCAATTAAATAGGTGGAAATAGCAACCTAAGCATTCCTAACCCACTTTGGAAAACCAAGCATCCTTCCATAGAATAGTTGGTTTTCCTTGGTTTTGCCAGTCATAACTTAAAATAGAGTGAATTACAAAATCAGTTGTGAGTGCAGAGGCAGCTGTGCCATATGTGGACAATTCATGGACACCATCATAAGTAAAAAACTATATTTTTAATGTAATTACTTTTCTTTGAATTGCTCAACTACTAGCACATATTGTTCTAATTATGAAATATTCCAGCCTCAAAAAATGTACAGGGAGCAATATAATAAATCTCCACATACCATTACCAAGCTTAAGAAATTAAGCATTCCTTTTGTTTTGGAGAATTGATATATATTTATTTTTAACCAGGCCCCATCTCAATGATCTTTTCCTGAAATTTACTAGAAAATAAGACATTTTAGTTTCTCTTGTTGAAATAAACCGAAATAGAAAAGGGAGCTACAGTTAAGGATTTTTTTTCTTTAAAAATTGATATAATTGATGTCTAGAAAAACTTTATGATTTCCAGTCCTCTATTGTGTTTCCCACATAAAATAATGCACTGATTGTGATGCTGGGTTCTTAAAAAATCTGCACTATTGACAAGCAACAGTGCTCATATCCACATTTGCCCATACTGAAAATATCATTTGGGTAAGTTTTTAATTTTTGAGAGAAGAACAGAACTTCAAATGAATAGCAAGAGTAAAATTCCTGGTACATTAGTCTATATCTGTTTTTAATATTATAGGAATTCATTTGAATATGTTGCTTTTGTTCTCTAATCCTCCAAACTAACATTTGTATCAAAGTTACCTGATGATATAAGTACAGGACACTGCATAATGAAAATGACTTTTCATATTTTCATCCTTACTCCAGGGAATTTTAAGAATTGCTGAATTAAGGGTGGTTTTAACTAGAAACATAAGTACTCACACATTCCAAACAAATGAAAACCAAAAACATCATCATGCTTTTCACCATGGTGCTCTTTATACATAATCTATAAGAAACTTTTCTATCATTTTAACAAGAAATATTTCTGCTAGTCACTTTTATATCACAAATATTGCTGGCAACAATGAAAATCACATGTTTATTTCACTCATGTTATGCCACCATATTTCATTCTGTTACTTCATGAGAAACCTAAGTTTTGATGAATATCATATATTTCTATAGACAACTCAGTACTAATAGTGCTGGAACCTGTTATTTGGTTCTACTTATTCAAACATTGACAATGAGTTTCTCTAAGTGGCTTCTTTTGAATGGTCAGTGGGAAGGGGACAGATTTTTTTCTACTTAACATTTTTCAAAATTGTGGTTCTGGTGTGATTCTTCTTTATAAAACAAAGTGGGTCTGCTTATAAAATTAAATAGCTGGGTGATAGCTAGGCCCAGAGAGACTGAATCAGTCACAGAGTGGGGAACCTTGGAGGCAGGGAAAGAAGGGAAAACAGGTGCAGAGAACAGCCTCTACCCAAAAAGCACAGATTCTTCAAAATTAAGGAGCTGTGAGTACTTACCTGGGTGACATATGGACTGTCTTTTCTCTGTATCGGGGGATGTGTAAGGATTTCCTGGGCAGATTTCATACTAGAAAGAGATACAGGAAATCTTCCTAAAGAAGTTTACATACTGATAACCTGCAAATTAATATCTCGCTTCCAGATCCCTTTCCTTGACCGCCAAATGCTTATATCCAATTTTCAATTTGACATTGCTTTATCAAAGACATTTCTAACTTAACATTTTTAAAATTGAATTCCTGCTTCTTGCCTTCTCATCCTTCCCTCATAGTCCTCCTGACCTCAGCAGGTGGCCAGTCTCTCCTCCCAGTGGCTCTGGTCATATGAGCAGGAGTCAGTTATTACTTCTTTCTCTTGTACCCCACATCCAACCCACCAGCAAATGCTATCAACTCTACTTTTTAAATATATTCAACATCCAACTGCTTCTATCCGCCGTCATCCCTACCAAAGTTCAAACCTACTTACAGAACTCCCTGCTGTCTCCTTTTCCCTACTACTGTCTATTTTCAAAGTGGTAACTATGATGATGTTTTTGAGACATCAACAGAGCATGTCACTGTTATCCTAAAAGCTCTCAGATGGCCTCCCCTCTCCATCAAAGGAAGAGCTGAAGAACTGACTGTGACCCACATGGCCTCTACACAGCCTAGCCACTTGCTGATTCTCTAAGCTCAACACCCAGCACACCTCTTCTTACTCATAGTCCTGGAGCCCCTCAGGCCTCCTTGTTCTTCCTCAAGTGCATCAAGCCAGTTCTGGCCTTAGGATCTTCGCAAGTATTATAACCTTTGTCTAGAATCTTCCTACATTTCTCTGTTCAAACATTACCTCAGACGGCTCCTCTGATACCTTGTATGAAACAAGCTCTGCTTCCCTGCTTCCTTCTCTCTCTTAGCCGACTTTATTCTTCTCCATAGTATTTATTATTCCCTTACATAAACTATTTAATTGAATATAAGTTGCAGTGATTGTAAGATACATGGTTATTTTATGCATCACTAAGAAAGAAAATACACTGCTAATTAAACTGTAAAACAATACTTTCTTCGCTTAGAATCTTTATTTTAATCATACTAAAAGAGCTCTTTTAGACTTACTTAAGCATGGATTTCTATTACCTATTACCCTTATACATACAAAAAATGAAAAGGACAAAAAAAAAAAAAACCCAAAGAAGTTGAGTTATTCCTAAAACTTCTTCATATTAAGAAACAGTGAATTGTCTATATCCCTGTTTTACTACATAAAATCATTTTTTGTACATTCTAGAGCTTTGATAATTCAGCATTTCATAAAATGATACTCTACAATTGACTTTTGGATTTTCTTCTCTGCTACCAGTATCTATTGTACAAGTGTTGATGCATATTTTTCTGATTTGACTAAAGTCAAAGACATGAATCTTTCACACTAGCCTCATATTATAATATTTTGAGAACTTTTTACCTCCTCCAATGGATTTAGCCATAGTTTCTGCATGTAGGGAAATTGCTCTGCTGTGGCATCACGGTGATCTCGCACAAACCCACACAGGCCATGCAGGCAAAGGCTTTTACCACACTTTATCTGGATCTGGACAGAACACCTTATGATCTCTTTGGAACAAGAGAGAATGGGAGGCTCGTGAGGAGCTGCCAGTAAAGTACCTTGCATTGGCCCCCCTGTCTCCCCTGGGAGGCTGCCATGAGACAGTTTCTCATTACTTCTCAGGTTTCTGCTCCTCCCCTTCAAGGTAGAGCTGCAGACCATAGTACTGGTCAACTAAAGTCTAGACTGTGCTCCTGAAACTCAGCATGTGCCACAAATCACACTGTATTGTCTTCTGGCCTCTTTGGTTTCGATGTTATCTTTTCTTGGTAGGTAGAAAAGGACCATGGGGAGTTGGTGCTCTTTACGGTCAATGTAAATAATAAACTGTTTGAATCTAAAAGTGGCTAAATCAGACCTTGACTTTGGCTTTGCTTTGCCCTGTAGTCTTGACACTGCCTTCCAATGAGTTTCTTGTTCTGTATTTTTTCAGTGTCTTTTGCACACATCTCAGTTGGGGAAAAAAAAAATCATAAGCTTTACTTATATATGTAGGTATCTTCCTTTTTCCAGTCATCTAAAGCATTTTATAGCTTATTACTCTGCAAGAAAGTATGGAGCTCAGGTATTCTTCCAATGATGAATATTTGTATAACAAATATAAATTGATGTACAGCTGCTCTCTATGTGCACCTCCCTGCATATAAATAACTTTGATGTCAATGTCATGTCGTAATTTGTTCTATTAGAAGATATTTTTACATGGAAAATAAACTCAACATGTGTGGTACAATGGGCATAACTCACATGACTCAATTAAGTATCAAAAATATGAAAAAGTATAATTAAGCTTACATATCACAAATGGCACCTAGTGAACAGTGAATGTAAGGTGTCCTCAATCATAAAATGCATTTCAAGATCAATGATTTTACAACATAAAACATTATGTATTTTCGAATTGAGGGGATCCGATGCTTACTTGCTTGTTTTCTTGGTGACTATCTCCCACCTCTGGAAGTTTAGTTTTATGAGGAGGGACTTTATGGGTTTTATTCACTACTCATATCTCCAGGGCTAAGAGTGCAGCTGACATATAGTGTGCTGTCAGAAATAATTTGTGGAAAGACAGGAAGAAAGGAAAGAAAGAAGGAATCTGTTTAGCAATCTTTTCAGCCTACAAGGGACAGGATGGTGTGGCACTTTTGCCCAATACCCTTTGGTTATTGACAGCTAAGTAACAGCTTAATAAAATGCATCTGCAAATTTGGTTGAGTGGAAAATGCAGATCAAAGCACCTCTGGAAGGCTAATATAGATAAAGAATATCATTTTTAAGATAATAGAAACAGAGGAGGGGAAGAGTGAATGAATTAATATTTCTGTTGCCATCCACCACATGGACTCAAATTCTCACCCTTTCGTGGCTCACTCAACTATTTTCACTTTCATTCAGGCCACTCTCCTCACAGGCATCTTAATTAAAGGTTTCATTTCCAAAGTAAAATAATTTTTTATGTGCTTCATCCTATCCCTATAGTGCTTTCCATTTCTCCTTTTGCAACATTCATATTAATAGGTTTCTTATTGTCCCTAAATGTTAATTTGCTGCTGAAATTGACTTTTGTATCTGCCTTTTAAAATGAAAGACCAAATTTCTTTCACCCACATCTTTGCAAGTAGGGCATAGATACAACCATGGGCAGAAAAGTGCCAGTCCAGGCATGTATTTTGACATGCCTAAAAGGAATTTGTCTGTATTTATGTGCAGGGACTCATTCAGAAATTGCTCAAGTAGGAAGTACTTAACCTTTCAGCAACTGAGGAGGGTTAAAAAGGGATTGAGGGGGGCCTATAAAATTTATGTGAACTTTAACTGTATAAATTTGAGCTGAAAGAAAAGGGAGGAGGGAATTTTGTGAGAACATAATAAAGTTTTATTGTTCTTTACTGTGGGATCTATCTGAGTGTTCTCATTTTTTTCCCTTCTTGTATTCTGAGGCAGTAATGCAGGTTTGCTCCTTGAAGATATCCAATGATGAGGGAAAGATCCCCAAACAGACAATTTAGAATGTAAAAGAGGGAAGCATGGGAAGAAAATAATAAGCGTAAATATTCTAACTCTTTAAAGATCAATTTTTTATTTTCTTCTTTCCATCGACTACAAGAGCTTCATTTCTTTCTATAGCGCTTCCACATTAATAATGTATAACTCAGCTTAAGTGATTAAGTGCCTAGGATTCCAAAAACTTCCCAGATACTGTGCAGAATACTGGCTAAACAATAATAACTAGAAATACAGGATAACAAACAAATGAATTAGGTCTTAACTTCATATGAAGTTTCAATTATCCACAAAGCACGAACTGAAGCAAAATGGCCCCTGTTAAAGGCAAATTTATCTGCTAATATTCAATGTCATTGTCTTGAAAGGATCATAATATAATTTCTCTATATAAATATACATATATCACCTAACACTACCAGACACTGATAAATAACTTTTGATGATAGTAAAGTTTTAGTAATTTAAAGCATTGTGTTTTCATGCCTATTTTATATTGGAAAAAATTATCTATAGGGGGACATGGGACTTGGCGCTAGTTTTATTATATATCCTATGTAATTTTACCTCCTGATAAGTTTCACCTAAGTTATGGTTTTGCTATAAATATTACATTCCAGAGAATCTTAAACCAGATCACTGTTGTAAATTATCTTCTTGGATATAAGTTATAATGTAAGTATAAGCAAAAACTGAAAGCTATTGAATTTTTAAAAAATATTGTTTTGAAAATAAATGATTATAGGCTATGTGCTGTATGAGGATAAATATTCATTTGTGTAAAAATGCTGCCATGTTTACTTGGTTTTGCCATGAAATCTCATTATTATCTTCACGTTTGATACATTTTAATCTATCAAAGCGAGTCTTGGAATTTGAAAATAGAAGTTGGGAAATAGGAAAAAAAATACAGAATATATAGAAAGAAGGGTAAAAAAAACTGTAGCAATGAGTGAAATTAGTTTTTCTCAGTGTATCTTTTTTCATGCCATCAACACTAAAATTCAGTGAATAAAATGGCACAGGTTCCTAGCAGCAGCCAAGAATTACCAGCAGATAGGCATGATGGTAAAATAAAAAGAAGGATATCTGGGTTTTTATAAAGAGAGAGAGAGAGAGAGAGTGTATGTATGTGTGTGTGTATGTGTATTTAGATTTTTATATTATATATGCCATTATGTATATATATATTTAGATCTTTATAACATAAATAACATATGTGGTATCTATAAATACATATATATTTTTTATTTATTTATAATGACATTGGAAAAATTAGAAAAAAATTTGTCACTTTTACAATCAACTGTCTATACGAACAGAAGCAGCTCAAATCAAATTAACCATTTTAGGTATGTAAACTTTCTACTCTGACAAATTATTATAAATTTTTTGGCAAAACCTTTGTGAACTTCAATAGTTTTTTAAACTCTCTTTAAATAAGATTTTCCAGGAAATGATTGGCCTGGGTGTCTGTTTATCAGTGAGAGATTATACATATATTATATGTATATGGAAATTCTGCATGCCTTATGGAGATGCTTCCTTATTTTAAAATGGCACCATCCATGTTTGTGTGTGTGTGTGTTTGTGTGTATATACACATATGGGAAAAATGTTAAAATATTTGCACATGTTATAGGCATATTTCTGCTTTTACACATAAACTTTTGCATACAAACATATTCCATAATTACTTGCTATGTAGTTACATGTGGTAATATTGAAAATCAACATAGATTAAAATATAAACAATTGACAAAAATATTCTATATTTAATATAATAATTTCTCAACTTATTTATTTATATTAGTGAATGTAAATATTCATTTATTAAATTAACATTTGTTCACTACCAGCTAATATTGAGCACTTGATAGATATTAGAGAAGCAAAGAAGAAAGAGATATGGTCCTAGAGCTGATCACCATCTATCTATTTGAGAAGGTCTGTAGGGCCATCTACAGT
This sequence comes from Lemur catta, assembly GCF_020740605.2. Taxonomy (NCBI): domain Eukaryota; kingdom Metazoa; phylum Chordata; class Mammalia; order Primates; family Lemuridae; genus Lemur; species Lemur catta. The sequence continues at coordinate 77,138,182 of NC_059131.1, forward strand.
GTTTCGAGAAAAAATCTTTGCTTACCCTAATGAGGCACATTTCCTTTCCATCTGCCAGAAAAAACAAAACTACAGCAAGAGTTCACTATATAAATGCATGTTCATTACTGAGACCATCCTAGGAGAGTGTGCTTCATCACAGAGTTCTCTAGGGTCTGTGCCCAATCAACCAAAGAATAACCAGAATAATCACATTGTGCAGAGGGCGACTAATTTAGCAGAACAGAACTCTTAAGAAGATCACCCAACTTCCTTAAATGACTTTCATTAATTTTACACCTTTTGCCAATTAGTTGCACTTATGAGGCTTCTTTGTCATTTATTGTGTTCTCACTTTCAGGAATTGAACTAATCTTGGCCTGTTCATATTTTGTTTTTTAAATAGCTATTTCCAATTATTGATACGAATCTTTATAATTATATTACAAATGTTTTACTATATTTATTCACTCATTCTTCATTTAGATAAAATGAAGTGCTTATTATCTGCTCTTAAAGCATCTTGTTCTTTTTCATTATAGCATGACAACTTACAGTGTTTTGCTGATTTGATGAGTATTTAAAAACAAATATATTATACAAAATATGAGCTCAACTAATACAGATATCATATATGTTTTTCTAATTATGTTTTTAGAATCTATCTCCATGCATGTTATACAGAAAAAATTGAATTACTATTTGATAGATAAATAATGATTTTAATGTACATTTGTTTTTCACCTGCTGCATATCAAGTACTGTTGATTTACAAAAATAAGTAAGACCAAGGTAAAGGTATGAAGAAACTCCTGGTCTACGTTTCAATGTGACAAATGAAATTGTTGATTTATTTACTAGGAATTTTGATAGCACAGAAGAGGAACTAACCCAACTTGTATTATAGTGAGCTGCTTTCTGAATTTGGTTCACATAAAGAACAAAGCTGGAAGTATCACATTACCTGACTTTCAAATATACTACAAAGCTATAGTAATTAAAGCAGCATGATTTTTGACCAAAGTGCCAAGAATACACAGTGTAAAAAAATATGATCTCTTCAATAAATGGTATTGGGAAAACTGGATTTCCACATGCAGGTGATTGAAATTGGACCCTAATCTTATACCGTGTACAAAAATTAATTCAAAATGGATTAAACACATAAACATAAGTTCAGAAACTCTAAAACTACTAGAAGAAAACATAGAAGGAAAGCTACATGACATTGGTCTGGGCAAATATTTTTTGGATTTGATCTTGAAAGTGCAGGCAACAAACGAAAAAATAGAAAAATGGGATTACATCAAACTGAAAAGCTTCTGCACAGAAAGAAAACACTTGCTTAAGGTTGCTTTTGCTAATGCTACCCTTCTCTAGTTCTATACGAAGGGTAGAATTATTCTTTTTTGATCTGTGAAAAAACGATGTTGGTATTTTAATAGGGATTGTGTTGAATCTGTAGATCAGTTTGGGTAGTATAGACATTTTAACAATGTTGATTCTGCCGACCTATGAGCATGGTATTGTTTTCCACCTGTTTATGTTCTCTACTATTTTCTTCCTCAGTGTTTCATAGTTCTTCCTGTAGAGGTCTTTCACCTCCTTAGTTAAATGTGTTCCTAGGTATTTTATTTTCTTTGTTGCTATTGTGAAGGATATTCAGTCTCTGATTTGGTTCTCAGTTTGACTGTTGTTGGAATATAGGAATGCTACTGATTTCTGCACATTAATTTTGTAACCTGAGACTTTGCTGAATTTGTTTATCAATTCCAGTAGTATCATGGCAGAGTATTTAGGGTTTTCTAGTTATAAGAGCATATTGTCAGAAAAGAGCCGTAATTTGACCTCTTCTGCCCCCATTTGGATGCCCTTGATTTTCTTCTCTTGTCTGATTGCTCTGGCCAGGACTTCTAGCACTATGTTGAATAGAAGTGGTGATAGAGGGCAACTTTGTCTGGTTCCAGTCTAGAGGGAATGCTTTCAATGTTTTACCATTTAGTATGATGTTGGCTGTGGGTTTAGTGTACATGGCTTTTATCAATTTTAGGTAGGTCTCATCTCTGTCTATTTTGTTAAGCATTCTTTTCATAAAAGTGCACTGAATTTTGTTGAATATTTTTTCTGTGTGTATTAAAATTATCATATTGTCTTTGTTTTTACTTCTATTTATGTGGTGAATTACATTTATAGATTTGCTTATGTTGAATCATCTCTGAATCTCTAGGATGAAGCCCACTTCATCAAAATGGATTATTTTTTTGAGAAGCATCTGAATTCAGTTTGCTAGGATTTTATTGAGAATTTTTGCATCTATATTCATAACGGATTTTGGTATGTAGTTTTCTTTTTTTGTTGAGTCCTTTCCTGGTTTTGGTATCAGTGTGATGTTGGCTTCATAAAATGTGTTGAGGAGGATTCTTTACTTCTCAATGTTATGGAATAATTTCTTCAGGATAGGTACCAGTTCTTCTTTGTAGGTCTGGTAAAATTCAAGTGTGAAACCATCTGGTCCAGGACTTTTATTTAGAAGGTTTTTTATTGCTGCTTCAACTTCAGTACTTGATATTGGTCTGTTCAGGAATTCCATTTTTTCCTACTTGAGCCTAGGGAAGCTGTGTGTTTCTAAGAATTTGTCCATTTCCTCCACATTTTCAAGTTTATGTGCACAGAGATTTTATAGTATTCAGAGATGATATTTTGTATTTCTGTGATATCAGTTATAATTTCTTCTTTTTCATTCCTGATTCAGCTTATTGGAGTTTTTTCTTTTCTGCTTCTGGTTAACCTAGTGAGAGGTGTGTCAATTTTGTTTGTTTTTTCAAATAATAAACTTTTTGTTTTATTAATCTTCCATATAGTTTTTTTATTATCGATTTCATTTAGTTATACTCTGATCTTGGCTATTTATTTTCTTTTGCTGGGTTTGGGATTGGTGTGCTTATCTGTTTTCAGTTATTTAGGACAATTCATTAGATTATTGATTTGTGATCTTTCTGTCTTTTGGATGTATATAATGATGAAGGGTACAATACAAGAAGAAGATGCAACAATTCTAAATATTTATGCATCTAACTCAGGTGTACCCAGTTTCATAAAGCAAATCCTACTTGATCTAAACAAAATCATAAACAGCAGCACCAAAATAGCCAGGACTTCAACACCCCTCTGACAGAACAGGAGAGATCCTCCAAACAGAAAATAAACAAAGATACAATGAACTTAAACAGAATTCTAGAATAAATGGGCCTGACAGACATTTTCATAGCATTCTACCCCAAAACCACTGAATATACATTTTTCTCATCAGCTCGTGGGACATTCTCTAAAATTGACAATATCCTACACCACAAAACATGTCTCAACAAATTAAAAAAAAAATTGAAATTATACCATGCATCTTCTCAGACCACAGTGGAATAAAATTAGACATTGACTCTAACAGAAACACTCATCTCCACATAAAGCCTTGGAAACTGAACAACCTTCTGCTGAACAATTATTGGGTTAAGGAGGTAATTAAGATGTAAATAAAAAGACTCTTTGAACTAAATGATAAAGGGGACACAAGTTATCAAAATCAGTGGGACACTGCTAAAGCAGTCCTGTAGTTTTCTTTTCTTGTATTTTCTGTGTCTGGCTTTGGTATCTGAGAATGTTTGTATCATAAAACGAGTTAAGAATGTTCCCTTTTCTACTATTTTTAAAAAGTATGTGTAACATTGGTATTAATTTTTCCTCAAATGTCCAATCAACTCCAGTAGTGAATATATAATATATAAAATATATAAATAAAATATGAATTTATTTATTTATATTTTAATTACACTGTGGCCAGAGAATATATGTGTTTAATTTCCATCCTTAGTATTTATTAGTACTCATTATATGGCCTAGGATATAGTCTATCCTGATTAATGGTCCAAGTACATTTGAATACAGTGTATATTATGCAGTGCTATGTATATTGTCCCATTAGGGTTAATTAAATTAAATGATTGGTAGTAGTATGTAAATATTATATACCTTTATTATTTTTTTTTACTTGTTCACTCCTCTACTGTGAGAGGAGTGTTAAAATCTCCAGCTATAACTATAGATTTGTCTTATCTCTCTTTAGAATTGTTATTTTTTGCATTCTGTACTGCAAGCTCTATTGTTAGGGTATGTATATTAAATATTATACTGTCCTCTTTTTTTCTAAAAACATTTCCTCCCAATTTCTCTCTTCTCTTGAACTGAGACTCCAGTTGCACACAGGTTAGACCATGCTGAATACACACTGATGTACAAATGTGCATTGTAAACTTTGTGCTTCAGTACATATAGCTCTACCTCTTTCTTTTAAATGATGAATAGGGTTGAATAGTATTTTAGTACCATAAATGATATATAATGTTTTTGCTTTTTGGTGAATATTTACAATTTTTTCCTTTTCCAAAGAAAGCATTAAAATCAAATGTTGTTTATCATTGTTCACATATTGATCTGACATAGGTACTTAGCATTGATTAGTTGAAAAATATGGAGATTTAAATTTTGCTAGAATCTGTTTGCATTTTAAAAATTCCTCACCATGTTAAATTCTCAAAAAGTGTATATAAAATTATCCATTACTCACACTTCCAGCAGTACTTGATGATATCAATCTTTAATATGTTTAGTGATTTGGGCAAAAAACAGGATCTCATTATTGTTTAAATTTGCATTCCCTAGCTACAAATAATCTTGACACTTTATTTATATTAATTCTCTAAATTGTGTGCTTATATCTCTTCTCCATTTTTCAAGATTTTTTTTATTTTAGATTTAAAGCTTCCCAATATGTATTGTGATATTTTATTATTTAACTGTTCCACATCTGATAAATATTTTCCTCAAGACTACCATTTATTTTTTACCTTTGATTATTGTATCATTTTCTATATCGAAAGTTTTGCTTTACTATTTATGTATTCAACTTAGGGAGGTAGTGTAGACTAATTGCTAAGAAAAAAAAAAAAGGTCTAGAGTCAGACTACCTGTCTCCAAATTCCAGTACTCTTGTTCAAGTTGAGGAAATGTTTAGGTAAAATATCAAAGAAAATGTTGTTATTGTTGTGAAAGTCAGTATTCTTAAGCAAGACACAAAATCTAGATGCCATAAAAAATAATATGAAGAGTGACATCTTGCTATATTTTCATGTATTATAAGTATCAACCTCCTTAAACCTCCTACAACCCTAAGATATGGTTTGATCTCCATTTCACACATCAGTCTTTTTTTAATGCTTCCCGAGTTTTTTTAAAATTAATTTTACATGGTTAGATCTAAATTTTTTTAATCCAAAAGATAGCCAATATTCCCAACAACATTTATTATAGTCCTTCATTTCCTCCACTAATCTGAGTGCCCTTTTATCATACTTGAGTCCATTTTGATACTATCTATAATGTTCCATTGGCCTTTCCATTTATTCCTGTACCCGTATCTTACTAGTTTAATCACTCTAGCTTTATATTTATAATCTTTTGTAACAAGTCCTACATCTTTCTTATTTCCCATTTTTTAAACAATTGTTGTGAATTGTTTTCCGGACGAAGGTTGAAATTTGTTGTCAGTTGCATTAAAAATATTTCTGTTGGAATTTTGTTTGGAATTGACCAAATTTATAGATTATCTTAAGAACTGAAACTTTTACAAGCTTAAATCATTATATTTTGTAACAAGCATGTCTCCCAATTAATTTATGATACCCTTTAAAATAGAGTATACAGTTGATTATACATTTTTTGAACATTTCTTGTCAAGCTTATCAGCAAGTATTTTGTAGCTTACTCTAGTAAAGAAGATCCTTTAGACACAAATTTTCTACTTAGTAATTCCTGGAGCAATTGAATTTTTAATGTTGAATTCTATGAGGACTCTTCACTGATATCTCTTATTGTAACAGATTTTTAGTGGTTCACTTTAGAGTTTCTAGGTAGCCTGTCATATGGAACAAAATAATGACAGTATGTCTTTTTAATTACAATTTTTCTATCATAGTTTTTCTTTTCTCTTATCATACTGCATTGGCTAGGACATTCACTACAATGTTGAATAGTATTGGTGACAATAATATCCTTCTCCTTTTTTTAATTTAAAGAATATTTTTAAATTTAACTTTACATATGATTTTGATGCAAATTTTAATGGCTATTTTATTCAAATTAAAGATGTTTCCATTTATTTTTACCTAGTTAAGATTTCACAGATTGGAGGGGAATTAAACTTGTCATATGATCTTTATATGTCTATTAATGATTTTTAATATCTTTTAACCTTTCATGTCAAAAATTCTCTAACTTGAATCTTTTGCAATTCTAGCATAATACTGTATATTCCTAATAAACCCATGTGATTAATTTTTGTAATTATTTTTCACATCACTTATATTAGGTGTCAGTCTTGATTAGAGAAAATAGTGGCCATCGCTGTATCCCAGAATAAATAAACACCTAGTAATAGGGCAAAATAATTTTTAAATTTATGTTTTCTTTTATTTGCCCTCTGTTACTTTCTTTGTGTTTATTTTATTTTTGTATAAATAGCAAACTAGGCAAATTTTCTCATATAGGTAACTTAGGTTTTTAGAGCTACATTCAGATATCACCAGATAATGTTTTTGTTTCTTTGTGTTGCTATTCTTTATTAAATGAAATATTACTAACAATTTTATCTTTTTAAAGTGAAATTTCATGAGGCCCCCATCTCTACAAAAAATAGAAAAATTAACCAGGCACGGTGGCTCACACTTGTTGTCCTAGCTACTCTGGAGGCTGAGGCAGGGGGATCGCTTGAACTCAGGAGTTTGAGGTTGCAGTGAGCTATCATGACACCACTGCACTGTAGCCCAGGTGACAGAGTGAGACCCTGTCTCAAAATAAATAAATAAATAAGTTTTCAACATGTTTCTGATCTTATTTAGAAATAAAAGTATTCTCACTGAAAAATACATTATTTTTTTGTTTTATCCTTTCTTTCCTTATTTCCTTCCTTCCTGCCTTCTTTCCTTTCTCCTTCCTTCCTTTTTTTCTTCCTTCCTTTTTCCTTCATTTTCTCCTTCCTTCTCTCTTCCTTTCTTCTTCTCCTCTCAGCCTCCTGTCTTTATTTTCCCGGGGTAGTGATGAATTCACCTTGAACTCATGCCCTATTCTCTAGTCCCACTGTAGCTAGTGAAATGTATTTTCATGAAGGATAGACAGGAAAGGGGCATGAATGTGCATGTGTTGCAATGGAAGATATTATAGCCAACAAACAGACTATGGGGATCAATGAGCAAAAGCAATTTGTAAGCACTTAAGCTAAGCAGCCATAAAAAGGCAAAATTGTTGTGAACACAATATATAACTTTACTAAATAAAACATAATGACAAGCTACTGTGTAATCAAGCACTATGCCAGGTACTAGGTAAACAAAAGAGAACAAGACTCAGTCCAGGCACTAGGAGAACTAACAGCTTTTTAGAAAGGACACACATGTGATCAGAGATTTATCACAGTGTAGAGAGTGCTAGATGTATGTAGGAAATGACTTTGGTAGGAAACAAAAGATGACACTAACACTACCTGTGGAAATAAGGAAATGTTCTACAGTGTGCTGCACATTCACTCTAAGTCAGATAAAAGCATTAAATGTGGGAGAAAATAATTGATCTCCAGGTGACTGCAATGTGGCAAATGGATTCAGTGATTTCAGCTCTTCCAACATCTCTATAGCTGTTTCTCTATATCATTAAATAAATTCCCTCTCTCAACCTTCCTGGAATGGATAATGACCCTGACGATACAGTAGGTAACATTTATTCAGTATTTTCTATATGCCAGGCATTTTCTTAAGTGCTTTAAATATATCATTTTATCTTGCCAATAATCTTATAGATTAATAGCTAGTCGTATCCTCGTATCACAGATAGGGCTCCAAAATTTAAGTAATTTGCCCAAGGTCACAAGGCCATAAGAGCTGTATGTTAATTTGCATTTTTGTCACCATTATCACTTTTTCCATGATGTTGTTTTCATCTCTTTCTAATATTTCATTAGTTCTGCTGTTTGTCATCTCAAATTCTATCAGAAGTAAATGGAGTTAAAATATGAAATATATAAGCATTTCAAATTAAATGAGTTTGATGTTTAAAACATCTTACATTATATATGATTTACATGACTTCTAAATTTTCCTAATTGGTTTAGAACAAAAATATTATAGAGAAGCAATGATGTTGTGATAAATACAATTTTATTTGCATATTTATTTAAATGAGATATTTGAATATTTTAAAGGCAATAAAGCTTAAAATGAATCACCTTTGGTGAGACATTTTTCTCTCAGAACTATCTTGATAAGTTTATGGATCTCAAAATGGTGAGATGTCCATGTGTTTATTACTTTTTAATTTGTATATATTTAAAATGTCAGTAGGTAAGATAAGTTTCTGTCAGATTCAGTGTTACCATAACAGGGGTATTCTATTTTAAATGTTGTATGTGCATGCACAATATTACTGGCTATATATAACATAGATATATGTGTAACAGTTACAAACTTGTAAATGTTATTTAAATGAAGACTTTTAATCTATACTATTTAAATAAAATGTATTTCCATTAACCTTATATAGAGAAAAAAATTCAAAACACCAAACAATATGGTATTCAAAATATAGAACTACTAGTTAAATGCAGATTAATTTTTTAACAAGAATTCCTATGCAGTAGGCAGATAGTTCCCACATCCCATTGTGATTGACAAGCCTGACATATGGAATAGTTCACAAATTCCCAGGTGACTGACAGATGGAGAATAGAAAGGCGGATAAAGTTGCCTAGAGAGCTGAGGATGATTTCATATTCAGCGGTTTTGATCAAAAGGATTCCAGATCTCACACTAAATTTAGCACCGCTGGCAATTAGTGCATGATTTATTCAGTCCTTTCATTTGCTGGTTGACAAATGGAAAACAAGCACAAAATTAAAAATAAGTTTATTTCCAGCATTTCGGATATTTAAAATGTGTGTGTCTTTGTTTGCACATAAATTAACATGAGATGAATTTATAGTGAGATTAAATCTGAAATGGAGATGCAAGCAATAAATAAGAGCTTTTTTATGTATCGTACGGGCAGAACAGGTGTTTGAATTAAGAAATACTAATATGTTTAGCAGCATGGCTCCACCTTTAGCATTAGGGAGTTGATGCTTTCTTAAATTTAGAATAATCTTTCCACAATTTAGAGTTCTTCCGTAAGCTTCCAACATAGGTGACCATCTGTATGACAATATTAATGCTTTTCAGTCTAGTAATAATAAAAAAATAAAAACAATTTCCTGTCACTAGGCTTTTCTTTGCATTACAATGAGTCATGGAAGGGCTACAGGCTTCTCTGGTTTCTACCCCTTGGATGTCTGTGGTGAACGGGCAGCAGACACTCAAATCTATCCCCTCTTGGCCATTTATTAATGGAGTTCTGAGATTTCAACTTTTTCTGCACTGTCCTTCAAGCTATACCGTATGAAGCTCTGTTTCCAATTTCTCTTCCTATTTCATGGAACTACAGTGAGAGGAGCAAGACGTACTGATGTAAACCTTCTGTTGTGTTACTTAGAGTCAGAACACGACAATATCACATCCACAATTGGAAGAGAACATAACTGTAAATAGTCCCTCCTAGGGAATCCAGAGAGGCAGGGACATTTTTAAGCACATTGACTGAAGGTGTAGAAAATGAATTGAGCAAAATCCCCATTCTTTCAGTGGTAAAAAAAAAAAAAAAAAAAAAAAAAAAAAAACAATCATCATGTCTGAAAGACCTTGTGATTTCTGAGTAGGTGTGTCTGTCTATCTCCTTTTCAGAAATCCTCTTGGCACTGTCTAATATAGCTGCTTAGAAAGATGAATGGATTTCTTGAAATACTGTGGAAGCTGGAAGGTTGTCTCAGGGTATGAGATACCTTATCACTCGCAATGGAACAGAAGTGGCCCGTTGAGGTGGCCTGACATCAAAAGCAAACCAGAGCAACCATTTATGAGAATGTTGGGATGGCTGCAAAGCACCTGAGACTTAGGGATTGTGGGGGCAGATGTTTGGGATACTTATAGGTTTTCTTATTTGATTTGTATTCCAGGTCTGACATTCAACTTTATTTGTATTCATTATTCACAGTGGGAACTAGAATGGTTTTTAAAATAGCATAAAATCCACTTAAATTATAATGGAAAGAATCGTGTGCAATGTGATGCTTTAATTACTGTTAAGCTAACCTTGGGATATGGGAAATGTCAATTTTCATTGGCCACATGAAGGCTGAGCCCAGGTTTTAGCCCGCAGATATGTGCAGTCAGTAGGGGTGCAGCTCATGGCACAGCCTGCCTGAGGAGTCCCCACAGTGCTTCAAATCTGCCTTCGCCTCCTCCCCACACACCCTGGGGCGCCATCGCCGTTTCATTAGTATTTTCTTCCTTGTCTGAAATACCCTTTCTGGTTCTCAGCAGCAGCCCAAAGACATTTCCCAGGCAAATGGCTTCAAGTCGGTCATGTTACTGCTACTGCTTTTTTTTTTTTTTTTTAAGGCCTTCCCTGGGTGATACGTCCTGGGTTTTCCACCCACCAAGACAGGGAAAAGGGAATCCACGACAAACTGGTACAGATCTTAAGACTCTTCTCTTTACAGTTTATTCTTCTAGTCCTTCTTGAAACCAGTAGCCCAAATACCGTGCTCTCTACCATGTCTCTCGTGTCTTCCACGTGTGTAAATTATTATCTATTCAAACAAGCGTTATCAGTTTTGAACTTCTGGATCCCTGGGACCATAAAAACATCTTCCATAGTAGGAAGCAGTCAGTCTGATGGAAGATTCTGTCCCGCTCTTCCAAAAGCGGCAATGGTGGTTAAGTATCTGGTATGAATACAATTGGACCCTAAATTCTTCCCCAATTAAAAGAAGGAAATTTTGAATTTCAACTTATCCCAACGATATGCAAATTTAAGCCATATATTAACTGCAAGAAACAGAAACTGAGTTTTTCTTAGGTCATGTTCTTCTTAGAGAGCATATAGATTAAGTCTCTACATTGCAGTCTGGAGACAAGTTATGGCATATATATATATATATATATATGTATGCGATGCAGATACACATATTTAAATAGATGCTTTCATGTTGATTTCTTTTACCCAAAAATATACTTTCTGGGAATAAGTGTTTAAAAATTTGGGGGATAACTACACTTTAAAATAGAGCGTGCCCTTCCTTTAGCCTGCCATATATTTTTCTTAATTCATCTGTTCAACTGAATAAAATTGCCAATAGTAGATCATGTTTAAACTATAGAAATCACAATATCATATGGTTCAACTTAATAAAATCACAATATTAGATGAGAGGAAGGTGGTGACATTCCCCATTCCACTATTGGAGATAAAAGGAAGACGTTAATACTTTCTATTTTAATACCTTTTTAATCCTGCATACAGCCATAAAAGGAATCTATTTCAACTGAGTCACAATATTTCTTTTCCCTAGTGCATACATTCTCATTGTGCTAAAAAACCAGTAGCAAATTTAAATGTTTTAAGTGCTTAAGGGTGTATGTCCTGTATACTACCTGTATACACTGTGATACTATAACAGCATAAGAAGGAACAAAAAAAGTAACACTTACTGAATGAACCCTATATCCCAAACATTCAGCTTGGGGTTCTAAAAACACAATAATTATTCTTCTAAAATTTCTATAGTTCCCTGAAAGAAATTTAAAAAAAATCTGAAGTATTTGATTCATCTCAGCATTTGTCCAAATCTGTTTTCCCAACATGGTAGTCACTTGGCACGTGTGGCTATTTACATTTACATTTTTATTTAACACATTAGCTGCCATATGAGTTGTATTTAACTCAAGCTAGTTTTCAGCCCAGGACCTCATGAAATATATGTAACTCACACATCTCTTTATCTTGGGAGCCATGTGAACTAGTTTTCAAGTTGCATATAACTCACAGACAGAAAACAATAAAAAATAATAAATTTTTCATTAAATTATAAAGGATGTTTTTGTTTTTGAAATTTTTATTCCATTTTTGTAATAAAACACCATGGCCCTGAGGAAAAAAATTTTTTTCTAACATGACAAAGTGTTAAGTATATTAAATTTAAATAACTTAAAATTTTAGCTCCGCCTATGTTATAAGAAACACATTCCCTGCCCTTGCTCTTAAACAATTATCTTCTTTGACTGGTTTGTAAATAACACAGTTAGTGGCATCAAAAGTTAACTTTTCTGGGAAGAAAAGAAAAACAAATGTTTCTACAGTGGCATACAGTTCAGAGCCAAAATTTAAAACTGTATATTATCAAGATAGGTGATAATTCAAAAAGGAAAACTTGGAAGATTTTAATAGATTTACACTTTCTAATAAATACTTTGCAAATGTATCTCTGTAAATACAAATCTTAGTAATCTGGTCTGAAACATATTAAACAGATGAATAAGAGAATGTACTTTCCTTATTTCAGGATGACAGTTATCCACTGGGCTCCAAAATTATTGTTGAATAAATGAAAAGGATTTTAGGTGGAGGAGTTTCACAAGGTAGAATATCTTCCTGTTAGTTCCAGTTCATGAAGAGTTGAGGATTGTGGCCAGTTCTCTACCTACTAAAAATCCTAACAAAAATTAACTAATCACCACTTACCCTTCAATAAGCATGCATTTGTTGCTACAAACTCTAGGTTTACTCAGACATTATTAACAATGATAGTCCCACAAAATTCTCTGCATATGCTCTTTGACATCCTCTAAGCAAATATGCATATCTCTGCTGCAATGTCCACAAAACGTTAACCATGTTGCTCGTTCCTCCCTCTTTTCTGAAGAACTGTTCTCTGCCACTCTGTTTCTCATCTCTATCTACTGTCCATCATCTGTCTTTCTCATCTACTTCCTGTCTGAAATAAAGCTGAGAGTACACGTATATAATGCTTCAACAATTACAACTGGCAAACCCTTACCAAGATGGTTCTCTACAGAAAAGGTGACAAACCCTGATTTCTGATTTGTCCCTCTACATTTTGATCCAGGAACTCAGAAAAACTTTTCAATTCCCAATCATATTGAACATGGGGGAAAGTCATTCGATGAATGAACAGCGAGTATTGCTACATTAAACTAAAACATGAGCGGGGTTTTCCCCTTTTTTTAAAGATTATTTTACTTCCTTTTGCAATAGATCAGTTTTGCTGGCTATACTATATTATGTTAGAAATATTCTTCATAAATGGGGGGACATCCACCAAAATTTTTAAGTAAGTTTACCATTCTGTTAGTACTGCCAAATTACACAGTTCCCTTCAAGCAAATTCTAAATATCACTGCTACTATTTTTACTTTATATGTTGGTGAAATTACCAAAAGACAATTCAAGTAAGTTATTATATGCCTGTCATAAGCTGTCTCCAGAGTTTCATTTTGTGCTCTCCCCAAGCACAAAGAAATATTGCCATTAAAAAGCAGTTATTAATGATCTCATTTGTAGGGTTCTGTGCTATGAGATAAAGAGGAAAAGTTATGTTTTCAGTGAAGATTAGGCTTACAATGAAAACAGGCAATACATGTGGAGAAAGACTGGGGAAGAAGGGGGAAGACAGAGACAGAGAGAGAGAAAGAGGAAAAGGAGAGGGCAAAGATTTTAACCATTAGTGCATGTTTAGGGCAAAGTCTTCTTAGAATGCACAATTAAGAGGTTAAAATATGTATGCAACACAGTTAGAGTGGTGTATATAAAAACTATCACTGTGTTCTTATCATGAGATATCATCAAGCTACAGACCTGAAGTTTAGGAGCTGTCTGAATTTTGGATAAAGACCATGAAAAAATGGGGAAAAGAGAAATAGAATTTGAGACATTTCTTGTTAACTGAGAGAAGACAAAGATAGGGAAATTGATGAATCACTGTGATCAATTTTTAAGACCTTCCTCTTCATCTCATTTTATTCCTATTTGGTACTTGTTATTCATGCACATCTTTATAAGGCATATGTCACAAGTCTATACAAAAGCCTGTACTAAATAAACAGATGGGTGGACAGGGAAGAAATACTAATAGTTAGAAAAATAGATATCACATCTTTCCCATCTTTTGAGACACCTCAAAGGACTGAGGTCAAAAATAAAATCTGACAAGAGAAAACACACCAAAGGATGGAAGTTACAAAGGAAAGCATTAAGAAATATAAGCAAATAAAAGAAATGTAAAAGAATGTGGACATATGTACTATTTAGTATAAAAATGATTTAGTGTTTCTAAGACATGGAAAATGAAAATAAATCCACGATAATATTAACTAAGGAGGGTGCACAATGATATTCAAAATGAGTGAGAATAAAAAGGTATGCCTGGATGATATCTGTATACAAATATTTTCAAGGGAGCCAAGGTGAAAAATTTCAAAACAGTCATATATTGTTATATTTGCCAACCCCCATTGTCCCATTAAATGAAAAACCACTGCAACACTTGGTGTTATGAAAAATACACAATTGCTATAGAACTTTAAAATAGACCCAACAGAGATCTTTAAAACTAATTACTCTTACAGAAAGTTGGAGGAAATGTAGCTTTCACTATTCCCCCCACTAAGTGCAACTGTAAATCTTGAGCATTAAATATAAAACAAACATAAAAGACTTCAAGTGACAGAGAGAAGGAGAAATGGCTAAGGATTCTTTTTTATGTATAATTATATCACTGCAAATGTTTTTTTTAATTTCAGAATAATATGGGGGTACAAACATTTTGCTTACATATAATGCCCAAACCTGGGTTTCAAATGTGCCTTTCCCCTATATAGTGTGCTCCTCATCCATTAGTGGTGAGTTTACCCACCCCCACCACCCCCCTACCACCTGATTGGCACCCAGTGAATATTACTACCATGTGAGCACCTTAATGTTGTTCAGTTAGTACCAATTTGATGGTGAGTATATGTGGTGCTTATTTTTCCATTCTTATGATACCTCACTTCAGAGGATGGGCTAAATCACTATCCAGGATAATGTAAGAGGTGCTAGTTCACCATTGTTTTTTGTAGTTGAGTAGCATGCCATGATATACATATACCACATTTTATTAATCCATGGGCACTTGGGTTGATTCCACATATTTGCGATTGTGAATTGTGCTGCCATAAACATTCAAGTGCAGATGTCTTTATTACAGAATGTCTTTTTTTCCTTTGGGTAGATGCCTAGTAGTGGAATTGCTGGATCAAAATGATATTTCTATTTTTTTTTTAGCTCTTTTATATATCTCCAAATTACTTTCCACAGGGGTTGCACTAATTGCAGTTCCACCAGCAGTGTAAGAGTGTTCCACTCTCTACACATCCACACTAGCATTTGTTATTTTGGAACTTTTTGATAAAGGTCATTCTCACTGGAGTTAAGTGATATCTCATTGAGGTTTTGATTTGCATTTTCCTAATGATTAGAGATGTTGAGCCCTTTTTAATATGTTTATTGGCCATTATTATGTCCTCTTTTGAAAAGTTTTTGTTCATGTCCTTTGCCCATTTATTGATGGGGGTTGTTCGATTTTTTCTTGTTAATTTTCTTAATTTCTATATAGATTCTTGTTATCAGCCCTTTATCAGATGTGTAGAATGCAAATATTTTCTCTCATTCTGTAGGTTTCTATTTGCTCTCATGATAGTATCCTTGACTGTGCAGAAGCTTTTTAATTTGATCAGGTACAATTTATTTACTTGTGTTGCTGTTGTGATTGCTTTGGGGGTATTCTTCATAAGTTCTTTGGTTAAGCCAATGTCTATAAGAGTTTTCCCAACATTTTCTTCTAGAATTCTTAAGGTTTCACACCTTAGGTTTAAATCTGTTATCCATCGTGAGTTGATTTTTGTGAGAGATGAGAGGTGGGGATCCGGTTTCAATCTTCTGCATGTGGATATCCAATTTTCCCAGCACCATTTACTGAATAGAACTTTTTTCCCCAATGTATATTTTTGTCTGCTTTGTCGAAGATTAAATGACAATATGAGGATGATTTTTTATCTGAGTTCTCAGTCCTGTTCCAAAGGTCTATGTCTCTGTTCTTGTGCCAGAACCATGCTGTTTTGGTTACTATAGCCTTGTATTAAAGCTTGAAGTCTTGTAAACTGATGCCTCCCAATTTGTTCTTTTTCCTTAAGATTTCTTTGGCTATACGAGGTTTCTCTGGTTCAATACGAAACATAGAATTACTTTTTTCTAGATCTGTAAAGAATGATGATGGTATTTTGATAGGGATTGCATTAATTCTGTAGATAACTTTAGGTAGTATAGACATTTTAACAATATTGATTCTGCCAATCCATGAGCATGGTAGGGATTTCCATTTGTTTACGTCTTCTACAATTTCTTTTCTCAGTGTTTTTATGTCTCCCTATATATGTCTCTCACGTCCTTCATTAAATATATTCCTAAATATTTAACTTTCTTTGATCCTATTGTAAAAGGTATTGTGTCTTTGATTTGATTTTTGGCTTGACTTCTATTGGCATATATGAATTCTACTGATTTGTATGCATTAATTTTGTATCCTAAGACTTTACTAAATTCATTTATCATTTCCAGGAGTCTCTGGGTTGAATCCTTGGGATTTTCTAGATATAATGTCATATTGTCAACAAAGAATGAGAGTTTGACTTCTTCTGCCCCCATCTGGACATATTTAATCCCCCTCTCTGGTCTGATTACTCTGGCAAGGACTTCCAGCACTATGTTGAATAGAAGTAGAGATAGTGGGAAACCTTGTGTGGTTCCAGTTCTAAGTGGGAATGCTTTCAATTTTTTCCATTCGGTATGATATTGACTGTGGGTTTAGCATATATGGTTTTAATAATTTTAAGGTATATCCCATTTATGCCTATTTTGTTAAGAGTTTTTATCATGAAAGTGTGCTGGGTTTTGCCAAATGCTTTTTCTACATTTATTGGGTGAATCATATGGTCTTTATTCTTGCTTTTATTTATGTGGTGAATTGCATTTATAGATTTGTGTATGTTGAACCAAACTTGCATCTCTAGGGTAAAGTCCACCTGGTCATGATGAATTGTGTTTTTGATGTGTTGTTGGATTTAGTTTGCTAAGATTTTTTTTTTTTGAGACAGAGTCTCACTCTGTTGCCCGGGCTAGAGTGAGTGCCATGGCGTCAGCCTAGCTCACAGCAACCTCAAACTCCTGGGCTGAAGCAATCCTTCTGCCTCAGCCTCTCGAGTAGCTGGGACTACAGGCATGTGCCACCATGCCCAGCTAATTTTTTCTACATATATTTTTTTAGCTGTCCATATAGTTTCTTTCTATTTTTAGTAGAGACAGGGGCTTGCTCTTGCTTAGGCTGGTCTCAAACTCCTGAGCTCAAACAATCCACCCACCTCAGCCTCCCAAGTGCTAGGATTACAGGCTTGAGCCACCACACCCAGCCAGTTTGCTAAGATTTTGTTGAGGATTTTTGCGTCTATATTCATGAGGGATATTGGTCTGTAGTTTTCTTTGTCTGTTGTGTCCTTTCCTGGCTTTGATATCAAGGTGGTATTGGCTTCGTAGTATGAGTTGGGGAGGATACCATCCTGCTCAATGTTGTGGATTAATTTCTGCACTATAGGTATGAGTTCTTCTTTGTAAGTTTTGTAAAATTCAGGTGTCAACCCATCTGGTCCAGGACTTTTTTTTGTTGGAAGATTTTTAATCGCTGCTTCAATTTCTGTGCTTCATTGGTCTGTTCAGGAATTCTATTTCTTCCTGACTGAGCCTAGGAAGTTTTTGTGTTTGTATTTGTCCATTTCCTCCTTGTTTTGTAGTTTTATGGGATATAGATTTTTAAATATTCAAAGATAATCTTTTGTATTTCTGTGATGTCTGTAGTAACCTCTCCTTTTTCATTTCTAATTGAGTTTATTAGAGTCCTGTCCTGTCTAGTTCTTGTCAATCTAGCAAGAGAGCTGTCAATTTTGTTTATCTCTTCGAAAAACCAATTTTGGTTGTGTTAATCTTGTGTATAGTGCTTTTATTCTCAATTTCATTTAGTTCTACTCTTGTCTTAGTTATTTTTTTTTCTTCTGCTAGGTTTAGAATAAATTTTCTCTTCCTTTTCCAGTTCCTTGAGGTGGTTTATTGGTTTGTTGATTTGTGAGCTTTCTGTCTTTTGGATGTGAGCATTTAATGCTATGAGTTTTCCTCTCAGGAATGTTTTTGCTGTATCCCACAGATTTTGATAACTTGTGTCCCTGTTATCATTTAGTTCAAAGAATCTTTTGATTTCCATCTGGATCTCCTCCTTGACTCAATAGTCACTCAGCAATAGATTGTTTAATTTCCATTACTTTGTGAAGTGGTGAGTGTTTCTGTTGGAATTGATCTCTAATTTTATACCACTGTTGTCTGAGAAGATACATGGTATAATTCTATTTTTTTTTATTTGTTGAGATCTGATTTGTGGCCTAGGATGTGACTGATTTTAGAGAAAGTTCCATGAGCTGATGAGAAGAATATATATTCAGCTTTATTTGGGTAGAATGTTCTGTAGATGTCTGTTAGACTCATTTGTTCTAGAGCTCTAAGTCCATTGTTTCTTTGATTACTTTCTACTTGGAGGATCTGTCCAGCTCAGTTTGTGGGATGTTGAAATCCCCAGCTACTATGGCATTACTGTTTATCATTTGATGTAGAAAAAACATTTGACAAAATTCACTTCCTGTTCATGATAAGAAAAAAAACTCTAAGAAAACTAGATATAAAAGGGAATCTGCTCAACTTGATTAAAAAATTGTATGCTATGGCTCACCCTGTAACTAATAGTGAAAGACTGAATACTATCCCCCTAAGATCAGGAACAAAGCAACAATGTTCTCTATACTATCTTATTCAACATAGTAGTCAAAGTTTTAACCAACATTATAAGGCAAGAGAGAAAAATGGCATACAGATCAAAAAGGAAGAAATAAATCTATCTCTATTTGCAGATGACATGATGGCTTCTGTAGAAAATCTAAAGAAATTTTTAAAAATCTTCTAGAAGTAAGAATTGAATTCTTCATAGTTGCAAGATAAAAGATTGAGATACAAAAGTCAATTGCATTTTTATACTAACAATGAAAATGTGAAAACAAATTAAAATTACAATACTATTTGCAGTTGTCAAAAAAACTGAAATATGTAGACATAAATCTAATGTACCTGTTTTGACTACTGAAAAGTATCAAACACTTATGAAAGGAATCAAAGAGTAAATAAATGGAAAGAGATGATGTGTTCAAAGATTGGAAAACTCAATGTAGTAAAGTTGTCAATTTTCCCCAAATTAATGCACAGACTTAATACAGTTCTGTTCAAAATTCCAGCAAGATATTTTTTGTAGATATAGAAGAGGTTTTTCTAAACTTTAGTGGAAATTCAAAGGAATTACTAAAGCAATTTTGAAAAATAATAATAAAATTTAAAAAATTATTCTACTTGTTGTCAAGACATTAATTATATAGCTAGAGTACTGTGCCACATTGGCAATCTACGCATAGATCTAAGAAACAGTAGAAACTCCAGAAATAGCCCAACAAAATAAGATCAATTTTTCTGGACAAGACACAAAAGCAATTCAACGAAAAAAGAGTACTTTTTTCAACAAAAGGTGCTAGACCAATTAGATATACATAGCAAAAAAAAATTTTTTTGACCTAAAACTAAATCAAAATGGATGATAGATTTAAATGTAAGACATGAAACTACTAAGAGGGAGAAAAGATTAGTGAAAGATTGGCTAACAGTTACAAAATTATAGCTAGACAATATTTTCAAATAGCAAGAATAGCAGATTTTGAACTTTATCAAGACAAAGAAATGATTATATTTGAGATGATGGATATGCTAATTACCTTAATTTGATCATTGTACATGTATGGAAATATCACAGTATACGCCATAAATATGGACGATTAGTATGTGCCAATTAAAAATAATAAAAAAGCAAAAAAGTTTAGAAAAAAATAGGTGAAATCTTCAGGTCCTATGTTTTGATAAAGATATCATAGATATGACACCAAAAGCATGAAAGGATAATTAATAAATTGAACTTCATCAAAATTAAAAACTTTTGCTCCCTGGAAGATATTGTTAAGAGAAATAAAAGTAGGGCTACAATCTGGGAGAAGATATTTGCAAACCACATATCTGGCAAATACTCATTTCTGGAATATATAAAGAACTCTCAAAACTCAATGGTAAAGAAATAAATATTCCAATAAGAAAATGAGCAAAATACATGAAGAGATATTTTACCAGAAAGGATATATGAATGACAAATAAGCACATAAAAGGATGTGCAAATCACTAGCTATTAGAGACACACCAATTAAGATCACAATGAGATATCCCTGTACAACTATTAGACTGGCTTAAAACAACAATAGTGACACTGCCAAATGCTGGCCAAGATGCTGAGAAACTGGAGCTCCCAAACATCTTTGAAGGGAATTTCTGATAATCACTTACAAAAATAGTTTGGCAGTTGCTTTAAAAGTTATTAGATTTTTACCATATGACACAGCCTTTGCACTTGTGGGCATTTGTCCCAGAGAAATGAAAACTTACATTTATACAAAATCCTATACATCTGCAGTCCCCAACCCCCAGACCATGGTCTTTTAGGGACTGGTTCGTGGAGGTATGCCACCCACCATCCGTGAAAAATTGTCTTCCATGAAACTTAGGGACTAGGGGACCTCACAGTATGGGGTGAGTGGCAGGTGGACCAGCAAGCTGAGCTTTATCTATAGCTGCTCCCCGTTGCTTGCATCACCACCTGAGCTCTGCCTCCTGCTCCTCCCACTATCCATGGAAAAATTGTCTTCCATGAAACTGGTCCCTAGTGCCAAAAAGGTTGGGAACCACTGCTGTACATGATTGTCCATGACAAATAGCGGGCAAAACTAAATTGTCCCTCAATAAGTGAATGATTAAACAAACTTGTACATCCATACCAGGGAACAATACTCAACAATGAAAAGGAATGAATTATTGATACACCCAACAACTTGGATGAATTTCAAGGGTGTTATGTTGAGTGGAAAAAAAATCAATTTCCGAAGTCACATATTGTATAATTCTATTTATGTAACATTCTCAAAATGACAAAACTACAAAGCTGAGAAACTGATTAATGTTTGCCTTTGGGTTGTGCTGGTCGGGGAGGTGGAAAGGGGTGGATATAACTATGAAGCGGTAGTGAGAGGAAGATCTTTGAGGTGACGGAACAGTTCTCTATCTTGACTGGAGTTGTGGCTACGTGGATCTGCAAATGTGATACAGTGACATGGAATTGCACACACAGTTTACAGCAATGTCAATTTCCTGATTTTCATTGTTGAACTGTAGTTATGTAAGTTGTAACCATTAAGACAAACTGGTGAAGAACACACAGGACCTCTCTGTACAATCTTTGCAACTTCCTGTGTATCTATAATTATTTCAAAATAAAATGTTTAAAAAACAATAATAACTACTCCTAAACCTTCAGTGTCTTTCTAACAGAAGTGCCTTTTTATTGATGAAAAGAAATGGACATAATAAGTGTGATGGGAAAATTCTAGGCCAGTGATGATTAAAATGGTCCTAGGACCAGCACTGGCTGCAATGTGAGCACCACCTGAGAACTCAGGTTTTAAAAATGCAAATTCTCAGCCCTACTTCAGACGCACTGAGTTAGAAACTCTCCGAGTGCCTATCAGTATGTGTTTAAGAAGCCCTCCAGCCCGAGTGCGGTGGCTCATGCCTGTAATCCTAGCACTCTGGGAGGCCGAGGCGGGTGGATCGCTCGCTCGAGGTCAGGAGTTCGAGACCAGCCTGAGCAAGAGCGAGACCCCCCCCCCCACTAAAAATAGAAAAATTATCTGGCCAACTAAAATATATATATATAAAAAATTAGCCGGGCATGGTGGTGCATGCCTGTAGTCCCAGCTACTCGGGAGGCTGAAGCAGGAGAATCGTTTAAGCCCAGGAGTTTGAGGTTGCTGTGAGCTAGGCGGATGCCATGGCACTCACTCTAGTCCGGGCAACAAAGCGAGACTCTGTCTCAAAAAAAAAAAAAAAGAAGCCCTCCAGGTGAATCTGATACATGTTGAAGTTTGAGAGTCACTGCTTCAGGGCCAGTGAGTTTGCTCTTTAGAGAGATCATGACTACAGCTTGAGGAAAAGCCAAACTCCAACTTACTCGTATTTTTGTATGCATGCCCTGTGTATATTATGTGAAAATTTAACACAGTGTCACAAACTGTGCTCCAAAGATTCCTTCCTATGATCATATACTCAAAATCATTAAACATTAACACTGAGCATTTTAAAGTTAAGAAATTCGGTCAGTAAAATTAACTCAAATTTTATACTTGTTAGTCACTGCAGTGCAAAACTTATTTAAAACTCTAAAAAGTTAAATTTAAGGTGATATATAACCATAGGTGCCTTTCCATAATGTAAAATCAGAACTATAATGCTTTGCTGTCCGCCTCACAGGACTTTTGTTAGACCATATAAGATAATTTACATGAAGGATCTGTCAAATATCTCAACAACCACATAAATAGTTTCTATTATCACAATCAGTGATGATATATATTTCAATGTTCAATAATAAATGAATTAATATTTATTCAATATTGTACTTATCACTTATTAGCAAATTCCCAAATGGAAGATGGTTTATATATATGATCTCTAACTTTCAAGGAAGCTGCACATTACAGATAACTACCCCCACATTTGGGCATGTTGATTCTGAGAGGTGGGATAATAAATTGCCTGAGGATCCACTGTAATAAACTCAGATTTGATCCAGACTAACAGAGTTCAAATATGACACTCTTCTTTCACACTGCATTTCTGAGCCTTCCCAGTCACAAGGACACATATTGGACATGAAAAAGAAAAAATGTAGCGTAATCAACCATTGGTAACCATTGTTGGTTGACAATGAGCATGTAGAAAAAGAAAGGTGATTGTGTGTGTGTGATTGTACATACATAATTATATAACTATCTCATGTTAGAAAGTGGATTTGTGCCTGGAGTTAAAACTGAAAAAAAAAAAAATTAACAACTCACTTTTCATGGAAGGCTACTTATCAAGAGCTGCATTTTATGAGTTTTCTTTATAAAACATAGAAGGAAGTTCATTGTAACAGGAGAAAGTAGAAAGAAACATGCTCAGGGGTCAGAGGTGAGAAAAAAGATAGGCCAGTAATAAATGGTGAAGCTGACTTCCTAGGAAATATTCCCAAATGATAAGCAAATTCCCCTATTTTTAAAATAATGTGATAAATCTATGAAAGTAGGGATGCAAAACATTTGATTGCTATCAAATTCAAATGTTGACTTCTTTTAAAATTACCGATAGCCCCAAAATGTACCTAAGTTCAAGGACTCAAAATAAGTTTAGGGAAAATGGCCAAGTAAGGCAATAGCCAATCATGAGCAGGAAGCCACTGCAGGGAAGCAGAGAAGGGAGCAGGCTGCCGGTGGATTTGGTAATAGGCCTGCTGTTTGTGTGCATGGGTCAAATTGAAAGCATGTTCTATTACATAAGGTGATGAACCTGCTCAACACATTTCCTCTATTGGCAGGTGAAACTAAACTTGTTTAAATGGCATAATCTAAATTTCTGTCTGAGGAGAATTAACTGAAAAAAAAAAAATGGCACTCCATGCCAAGTGTAGTGCCTTCCACAGAGACAGCTCACTACAGAATAGTCACTTGAACCATATAAATGATCCTGGTTTGGTTCCAAATACTGAATAATAAAAACTGCTAGATTTCAGGAGGGTACATTCTTTGCAAAAGTGTGATAAGAGGTGGGAGCAATCCAGTGGGATAAACTAATGGAATTCTACAAAGGCTAGCAAGGGGAAATGGAAAATATTCAATGACAAATTAATGCATGCCCAAGGGTTAGGAATGTTACATACTAATAAATACACTCAGAGTGGATAAAGGTCAACATGGATGAATAAGAAGGTGCAGAGAGTAATTTGGGTAAGAGAGGTGAATATGTGAAATATAAAATACTACATACAGAAATAACTGATGATATTATAGAATGAATTCAATTGTAAAAAATATTAATACAAAAGCAAAGGTGAAAAATGAAAGGAAGATTGCAGAAAAGTTTAGATACATATCAGAACATTTTTCGAAGAACTAAAGGAAAAGGGGTCAGCATAGGAGACAGTAAGATGGTTTAAGACAGGGATGGTAATTTATTGACCAAGTAGTGACATCTTAAGAATTAAATATATTCTTTCATTTGTTTTTGCACAAAAAGATGAAGGAGTAAGTAGATGGAAGCATGAGGCAGATTTAGCCAGACCTTGATGAAAGGAGATGGTGGCTGAAATGAGTGATCAAGGAATTAAGAAATATGAAAGTAAAGCAGTTGCTCTATTTTTTTTCTTTTACTTAAAAGACATCAGTAAATGTTAAATCTTAGGTATCAGAGAAAATACAGGAAAAAAAAAATTTGTGCCTAAAAAGAAAACTAGATTCTCTATATCCTCACCTTTAAAGTATATCTTAAGTTTATATTCTGTTTAAGCTTTGTATGCTTGAGTTGAGATGTCCTGTTTTAAGAAAAATTCTCTCTCTCTCTCATATATATGAGCATATAAATGCATGTATATATACATACATATATTGTACACATGAACATCCCTCTGTATATATACACATATGTATGTGTGTATATATACACATACATACACATATGCATATCTCTTTATGTATACACACACACATACACATAATACATATACATATACCAACACATATATGTCAATATATATTTTTATATACATATATACAGAGAGAGTGAAAGAGAATCTCTATTTGGAAATAAAAACATACATGAATTCAACTGACTAGGAAACTACTTCTGTTAATCTCAACATACTCTGAAATTTGAATAGTTTAAATAAGTAAACTTTAATAGTGTCTTCTGTTCTTTTTTCACTGAAATGCTCTACATATCTTGTGTGGGGAACATATTGTATCCTAAAGATAATTAGTTCATAAAGATTATTGTTTGAGGCTTACAAGTGAGTTATTTACCTGATTTGTGCTTGGTCTCAGTACTCAATTGAGCATTTAAATGATATAATGTAAATTTTAAATGGCATACCTCATGAAAACCCTGTTTCTGAAACAATGCCCTCGTGGCAAAATGCCTGGGCTCTTCGCTGTACCAGAATGGCCATGTCCCAGGCAATCCTACTACCACTGACACCTTCTTTCCCATCTCATTTTCCCCTGAGCCTCGAGGTTCATCCTTTGTAACATCTGTTGGGAAATCCTTCCTGATAGCTGGCTTGTCCATCCAGCAATTATTCCTAATCTCCTCCGACCTACTCCCATACTCCTATCTTGTATTTTAAGCATATTTTTACTCTGTTCAATTAGACTAGAAGTTAATTGAGGACAGATTCTGTGCCTAGTTCATCTCTGCAGCCACTGTAATTTCTAGCTTAACACTTTAAAAAAATATATTTAAAAAATTTCAGAAAAAATGAATGGCCCCATCTAGGCAGTACCTAAGGGGACATACATAGCAGTTGTGTATTGCTTTCTGTCGGGAAGTAAATGTCATCAGTTATTGTGCCTTCAAATATATGATGAATTTATAATATGACCATATAGAGCCTGTGTTGTTTGCATGTTTCTATGGGTGTGATAGAGTATTAGTGTTGAATACACAGGTATGATTTTAACATAAATTATATTGAATTTTAGGCCTTTATTTTATGATGTTCAATATCAAATGCTGGTGAAAACTCACAGAAACTCATCTTCACTCGCCTGTCTCCATCCCCCAATTCATCCCAAGATGATGGCTATTGCTGAGGGCATTATTGGAATATTGACTGGGAAATGAATATTTTGCTGTGCCTAATGGAAATGTGAGACTCTTGAGTCTGCAGGATGTAGCTTCTTTGGAATGCTTTAATCTCATTTTGTTATCAAGATAAGATGGGTGAGACATGGCCTCCTGCCTGGAGGAACCCAAGGCCTGGGGACAGGTTGCTTCAACCAGGTTTCTTCTGAAGACAACAGCATTTAAAAGTTCCTTAGAATTCTTTCATAGACCCATAGTACAGATCTAACAGATGTTGCTAGATTTTTATATTTCAACTTAATACCTTGAAATTTTTAAAAAGTTATACATTAATTAGCTAATGAGAGCAAAATTAAAGGGAAAAAACTATTTATGACAACGACTATAACAAATTTGTGGTTTTCTTTGGAGTTTTTAATTATCCAATAGTTCACATAATTAGTTGGGAAAAATAGTAACATAACTTTTCAATCACTTCATATAGAGTTCTATTACTACATATGGCAGAGAGTTCGTGTCATCAAATGTTACTGTTTTAAAGTTCATTCTTTGAAAAAAAATTTCTGAAAATCATGTGCAAGGAAATTTCTAAAGCTGTTGGTGACCCACTATTTCTATCTATGGTGCAGGAAGACCACAAACTTCTAGAGTAGGAGAAGGATTAGACTAATCAGGAACAAAATGGTAAAACATCTAGAAACCTGCATGTTAATTCAGTGAGTCACCATAAAGACATACACAAATGAGGTTTAGCCTAACAAATCTGATTGCCTGATTGAACATTTAAAGGACATCATGAAACAAAATAACAAGGGGAATTTATAGACATAATTTATCTTGAATCAAGAAAACATTTTTGTTGCTGGGGCTCAGAAACCAATACCCCAAAATATGATGCTTTGTAATGCTGAACTGAAAAAGGATCCTCAAAATCTCTCTGACCTCCCCCACCCTGCCCCACTGTCTCTCCCAAATCATATGATTCTCCAAAGTTCTCTTATCTGCCTAAAGTCCAAAAATGAAGAAAACAAAGACCTCTGGTCCCTTCTTTGAGTTTTCATTAACTGGACCCGTATCACCTGAAGGAAGATCAAAATTTGTCAACACACCTGGACAGACTTTTGTCACAAATCATTGTCCATCCTGTGGGCCCAACAGACTGTGCCCCAGGCCATTGGATGTTCTGCAAGCCCTTTGCAAGTTTCTCCCTGGTAATCATTTATTGATCCTCAACAGGATTCCTGTTCTTCCCTGTCCCATAATCTGTTTTGCCAGGATGCAATCTCCTATTCTTACTATGACCTCAAGATGGTATAGAAGCTTCTGCACCCCATTGGCGAGTTGGGTCTTCATTCTGAAGGCTCCCTTGATCACATTAAATAAAATTGTATGCCTTTTTTCCAATTAATCTGCCTTTTTTGAGTTGATTTTTCAGCCAACCTTCAGAGGGCCATGGGGAACTTCCCCCCTGGTCCCTACATTTTACATGGTGCTATATAAACAGGGACCAATCCACAAGGTCAATAATTATATCAGGAAACATGATCCAGAAAGATGGAAAAAGAACAATTAATTTTAGTCAAAAGAAATAAAAAGGAAAACATGGATTGTTTTAGCTTGTTGCATGTTTCAATACACAGACTAAGCACAGTGAGTCAATAAAATGGTGTTGGGAAAGGTCCACCTAGGTGTTTGAGACACTGATGAAAGTACTCTTGTTATTATTTTAAAACAAACAAAAACAAACAACTCAGTATACAGAAGAGAATAGAAGGAAAACAGCTAGTTTCTCCTAGCTACATTGTACTTTCAAGGTTCCTTTAACTACTGTTGGGCCTTCAGGAAATGGGATTGATGCCTATAAACTGGGGTTATATATTATCATCAGTGTCACACTGTCTTGTGCTCCACTGTCAAATCCTCTCTGTCCCACTTACACCCCAAACACCTCCAGGCCCAGCTCCACACAAGTGTAGCATGCTGCACCCTGCCCCCACTCCCTGACCCCTCAGCATGTGGCTGGAGTCTGCTGGGCGCTCAGGCCTGCAAAATGCAAAACTGGGGAGAAGGGGAGGTTAGTGTTCTCCAGGCACCCCTTGACTGATGGGAGGTGAGAAAAGAACTGATGGGTATATTCTTTTTCTCCTCATCCCCCACAAGTTGGTTCTGAGGCACACTTTGTAAAACTCTCTAGACTTGTCAAACAATGAGTCACCCTTAGTGGTGGCCAACAGCATTGCATTTCAAATTATCTTTCTTTTCACAACACAAGCAGTTGGCTCAAGCTTTTCATGTAGGAGAACACAGATTAGATACATCCCAATTAGAATTTCTCTTGATAGAGATAGATAAGGGGAAGAGAAAGAGAGAGAGAGAGAGAGATGTCTCTTTTGCTTTTTAATACTAGAAATAGGCAGTAAATTTGAGCCTCTCTACATCTTGTCGTTAAGGCCACACTTTGACTTGGCCAGACATTCTGAATACGCTACATATATGTGGAGCAATAGGAATGGATGAGGGCTCTTCATATGTTCTGCTAGCCAAAAGAAGTTGCCATCAATTATAATTATCTCAGTGACATCTAAGTACTTTTGTCCATTCCTGCCAGCCCTTTACTTTTGTTCCAGGAAGATAAATATTTAGTTATTATTTAGTAAAACTCAAAAGTCATTTGCCTTAAGAATGGTAATGCAAGCAGTTTTTTGTTTTGTTTTGTTTTTAACATGGTTTTGGCTGTGTGCATTGATTCCTAGTATATTTATATTTCATACAGTTCTTTACATTCAGAATAATGTTTTGTGATTCCTCCTACATTTTCAACTTCAGTATTAAAGGATGCATAAAAAAAGAGCTAGCTTTATCAAAATGGCTTTCTTATTGTGCACCATTACCAATGGCAGATGTTTTTTATGTATATGGGCACTAGGTCACAGAGCTAGGAGCATGACATTGATTTCTGGCTTCTGGTCCAACAATTAAAGAGTTTGGATATTGTCATTCTCATTCTCACAAAAAGAAAAAAACCTAACAAAATAAAAATCAACTCTTCTCAGATCCATTAGAGAATTGAGATCAGAGGACAAATCGCCACCCTCAATGTTGGAGAGACAGGTGGGTACAGAGAATCACAGTTTACTGGCAGAAGAAACCAATGATGGAGCCAGAAACTGGTAAGAACATTTACAGAGTACTTGAATCATTCTTAGAAACTGAGCATAGACTAGCTTGAGTGAAAAAAATGCTGGGGGTCACAGGCTTAGCTGGGCGCCAAACTTTGTGAGCTTTACTTCCAGGAGTCCACCCAGATTCCCACTGTAAAGACTGGAGAAAAATCCCCTCTAATGGGAGAGGGGGGAAAGTAACCATTTGACATACACCTAGAGCTTTCTTTTCTTCTTAACAGGGCCTTTCCTCAAGGAAATTATTTAACCAGAGCCTAAACAGCAAGGGGTCATTTACTACCCAATGTTGGTACTCAATACCAAATACCTGACTCCAGCTCCCTCTAACCTATGATGTGGGGAAGGGAGGGAAATGCCCAACTCCAGCCCCCTCCAGTGTTCAACATGGGGGAAGGAACACACCCAACTCAGATAAACTAAAACACTGGGACCTAATCATAGGATTATAGAACACATTCCCTTCCATCCACACCATACCATCCCATTCATAAAGCTCCTGTGTAATATCAAGGGGTTGAACTGAAAGAAATACAAGGCTCAGACACTATCTAAGAAGGAATCTCTAGGGAATCCCAAAGACCAATTTGAGGATGTCAGAGGAAATTTTAGCCTCTAACATCACAAGTACAACAAACAGCAAGCACAGTCTAAATCTAAATCCTAGCCAGATAAACATAAAGCCTCACACTAAAGGCCTGTTTATGGCCAGGTGTTGTGGCTCACGCCTATAATCCTAGCACTCTGGGAAGCCCAGGTGGGAAGATCTCTTGAGCTCAGGAGTTAAAGACCAGCTTGAGCAACAGCAAGACCCCCGTCTCTACTAAAAGAGAAAAAATTAGCTGGGCATGGTGGCACCGCCTATAGTTCTAGCTACTCAGAGGGAGGCTGAGATAGGAGGATTGCTTAAGCCCAGGACTTTGAGGTGAGCTATGATGCTGTCATTGCACTCTACCCAGGGGACAGAGAAAGACTCTGCCTTAAAATAAAATAAAACAAAATAAAATGAAACAAAATAAAGGCCTGTTTACCTCAATTTCTTATACCTAACACATTCTGTTCACCTTTCAACAAAAACATTACAAGTCATGATAAAAAGCAAAGAAACAAAACAAACAAGAAACACTACAGTCTGAAGAGACAAAGCAAGCACAAGAACCAGACTCAGATATGACAGAGATTTTAGAACTTTCAGACCAGAAATTTAAAATAATTATGATTAATATGCTACAGAAGCTAATGGAAAGGGTGGACAACATGAAAGAACAGATGGGTAATATAAGAGGAGAGATGGACATGCTAAGAAAGCAAGTCATTCACAATACAGCAATATTTTCCTGAGGCTTACTAGGAGGTAAAAGAATCAGTCACGCTGTCACCCAGTCATCACCACAGGATAGCCAGCTACAGCCTCTGCTGACCCAGGAGAGTCATAGACCTGTGGGAGCGTAGTTTCTGTGGTAGGAGGAGCTCCCAACCCAGCCAGATGAGGGAACTTTTTAAGATATTTACTCATCAAGATTGAGATACCTGCAAGACAGGGAGAGAGGTGTCCCATTTGGAGTTCCACCAGGAGGGTGAGTGAGTTTGTTAGTGGGTCCCTATGCCTATCTGAACAGGGAAGATGAGGACAAGAGAGCTATGGTGCTGGAAAAGCCTACATGCACTCCACAGATTGACAAAACAAGACATTTTTATGGACTCTGTAGCTCAAGGGGTTGACCCATCATTGGAGTTAGATAAGCGTAAGCCATCTTTCTTCTATTCCACCCAGGAAGCTTTGGGACATAGGCCACTTGACTACAATCAATGTCCCTTGAGCTTTATGAATTTACATCACAGATTAATGACTGTGTTATTTCTAAGTTCACAGATGCCTTAGATTTTTTTCAAGGACAAATCGATTTCATATTACACTATCTCTAGTTATATTTTTCTAAATAATATTATCAATGATCCTTCGATATCTCATATTTTAATATTTTACTTTTATTAAAGGAGCCATTAAAATTTAGGATCATCTTAGCTATTGGCAGTGAATCTTAACCTTTCCCACTGCAGGACACTAAGATAAAAAGTGGTAGCTTGGGGGTCCTACTCTTGGCAAGTGTCCTTCAATTTGCACAGTCCTGCCCATAGACCACTGTAACATCTAGTGTTACCACTACTAAAAATTAGTAATTTGGCTTTCTCTCATATTATTAAGTTTCCATTTATTCTTAAGCTTCCAAACTTGCACCTCTCATATACTCCTACAGTCCTTTCCCAACACCAGGCAGTAGGTTCCCTGTGCCTCCGCATGCCTGCACTTTTTCACCCAAATGTCTTTCTTTCACTGACATTATTTCAAACTCTACTGTGTGGCCAAAGCATCTGATCCCAAAATGTCAGGGATCTGAGTGGGAAGAGGCTGAGCATTTTGCTTTTGAGAGGCCTGGTTAGCCTCTGAGGAACACATGAGTTCTTTTGCTAAGAGAACTTTAGTAGGCCTCTTCCATCTGGCTAAAGTTCATTTCACTGCATGAGATTTTGTGGAAATGTTGGTAGTCAGTGATTATTGTATCCATTCTTTGCCCAACTTCTTTACACACATCATAAGGGCTGTGGCTTTAAACATTCATATACAACTGCCCTTGCTTTACGAAGCTGCAGCCTGTTTGCTGTTGTATTACCTTGATTGTATGAGGATTATACTCTCAGCCCTCTGCAAAATACTGTCTGTTCCCTTTTTGATCTTACTGCCAGGACAGGAACAAAAGTACCTGTGCTTGCAACTTCCGTTATCAATGCCAACCATCCAGGATGGGCCAGTTACTAGTCTGATATTTTCGGGGAACTGGTTTTAAAGGAGAAGAGGGGGCCTGTGTGCTGAGTGAGGATGCCAGGTGGAGAGAGAGGAGGCACTTCGAACCTGGGTTGACAACAGACAGATATCTGAGAATCCCAACTTAGTCTGCTTTTGATCAAAATCAAAGCTTACATCAACACCAAAATTGTTCTGAATGCAGGAAGCCAGCTCATGCACTATCAATATTAAATCATATTTTTAAAAAATTCTACCTTGTTTGCACCTCAACTTACTTGCATTTAAATTGTCCATGTGGACAAGCTAAATTTTTTGTTAGAATATTCCAGATTTTAAAGAAGCATCCTCAGTGTATTGTTGAATAAATTTTTTTTCAGGCCATATATTTGTCATGAAAATTGCTGAGACTGAGCTGACACAAGATAGGTAAACACCTCTATAATAATGTGAAGGTGAAATGGGGAGAAAAACTATCGCTCTGTTATGACTTTGAAAAAAATCCAGCCTCCACCCCACCCCCACAATCAACTAGCAATAGCAAATGAAAGTGATCAGCATATGCTACTAAAAAAAAAAAGAGTATGGTTTTCAATTCCCACCGATGTCATTTCTGAAACACTTGGCATAAGACCTATGAGACCGGGAAGCTGTTATTTGGTTTTACCCATTCTGAAAATTACAGGGAGAAAATCATAGGCTGGTATCAGGTGTCTAAATCTTCATCTCAAAGGGTGAATCATAAAACTATTATAAAAAATGTATCCTGCTGCAGTGACAGCTGTCATCCCAAATCTACTCAGTACAGAGAGCTGTGGCGACAGTCATTAATACCTTAAAGGTGAGATTAGGTTGTGGTGTTTAACAGTGTGGACAAGAAACTTTTTTAAAAAAGTTATTGGAAGTAAAACATCACCCTGTTGATAATGGAAAAAACAGCCTAGGGATATGAGATCATTTAAGTAATTATGCAAAGTATTGTATACTGATATTATTGTGTGGTTTTGTGTGTCTTTCCTACTTCTGAGTAGGTGAAGTTTAAATTGAAGAGACTATTCATTTTGTTACTGTTGCTTTTGAAGTTGGCAGATCTGTCTTTATTTGCAGTGTTAGAAAATGTGCAAATAGCATTATAACAAACACAGAATCACAGACTTTTGAAGCAGAAGAACCTATTTTACAGGAAAGGACCTTGAGGTTCAGGGAGAAAGTTAATTTATAGCTTACATACCTATAATTAATTAGCTGCAAGGGAAAGAATAGAACTTAAGCTTTCAGTCTTTTCTTTGAAAATGAGTCAAATAATATTTTGATAACTGGAGCGAGGGCTTATAAAATCTTGTTCTCAGGCTTTGCTTCCCTGATTCCTACTATGTTAGGACTGTACCTGCAAACATTTGGTGTCCCTTGAGCTATGTCTGAAAACCCAGAATGCTGATAGTATGCCTTCTGATTTTTGAAGCCAAGAAGGTCAGAAACTGCAAAACTGAATCTCCAAATAGACTTCCATAAAATCAATCACTAAGTGAAGTGAAACAGGACTTAATGGAAGCCTCTTATATCAAAGTGAACCACATCAGAATGGCAAGGAATAAAAAGAAAAAAAATCATGTAGAATACCATGGAGTAAAATATCAGTAAAATATCACAGAGAGAAACAAAAACAAAATAGGATTGGACCTTCTCACCGCCCCTCCCACCACTACACACACCACAATAACACCCTGAAAATGCTTTCTCATGTTCTCAATGCTTAGAGATATTATTCAGAACTTAAAAGGTCATTGACTGCTATGTTCTGAATGTTTGTATTTTCCTAAAATTAATACATTGAAATCCTAACCCCATGATGATGATATTAGAAGATGGAGTCTTTAGGGGGTGATTAGGTCATGGGATCAGAGCCTTCATGAATGGGATTAGTGCCCTTATGAAAGAAGCTCCAGAGAGCTCTCTCACACTTTCCACCATCTGAGGACACAGAAAGAAGGTGCCATCTGTGAAGGAGGAAGCTGCCCTTCACCAGATACCAAATCTGCTGGTGCCTTGATCTTGCACTTCCCAGCCTCCAGAACTGTGAGAAAGAAAATTTGTTTGTTTGATTGTTTACAAGCTACCCAGTTTATGATATTTTGTTACAGCATCCCAAAACAACTAAATTGCTAACATTCTGAGATGATTCACTTTTTCTGACTGCTGTCTTGGTCCCCCTTTTTTGTTTTTTTTTTTAGTTTCAGAATATCACGAGGGTACAAACATTTTGGTTCCATGAATTATTTTTGTACACTTTGAGTCAAAGTTATAAGTGTGTCCATCACCCAGATAGTGTGTATTGTACCTGCTAGGTGTGAATTAACCCATCCCCTCCTCTCCCTCCCACCTGCTTGATTTCCATGGAATTTTGCTACCATATGTACACATGAGTGTTGATAATTTAGTTCCAATTTAATAGTGGTTACATGTGGTGTTTGTTTTTGCATTCTTGGGATATTTCACTTAGGAGGATGGTCTCTTGTTCCATCCAGGCTGTTACAAAAGGTATTAGTTCATCATTTTTTTAAATGGCTGAGTAATACTTCATGGTACCTATATACACATACCACATTTTATTAATCTACTTGTATTAATCGGCACTTGGGTTGTTTCCACATCTTTGCAATTGTGAATTGTGTTGCTATAGACATTCCAGTGCAGTGTCTTTTTTGATAAAATTTCTTTTTTTCCTTTGGATAAATACCAAGTAGTAGCATTGCTGGATCAAATGGTAGGTCTACTTTTAGTTCTTTGAGGTATCTCTAAACCACTTTCCATAGAGGTTGAAATAGTCTACAGTCTTACCAACAGTATATAAGTGTTCCTTTCTCTCTGCATCCATGCCAACATCTGTTGTTTGGGGAATTTTTGATAAAATCCATTCTCACTGGAGTTAGGTGATATCTCATTGTGATTTTGATTTGCATTTTCCTGATGATTAGAGATGCTGAGCATTTTTTCATGTGTTTCTTGGCCATTAGTCTATCTTCTTTTGAAAAGCTTCTTCTCTTCATGTCTTTTGCCCACTTTTTAATAGGGTTTTTTGATGTTTTCTTGCTGATTTGCTGGAGTTCTTTATAGATTCTGGTTATGAGCCCTTTATTGGATGTATTTTCTCCCACTCTATAGGTTGTTTATTTGTTCTATTGATTATTTCCTTGGGTATGCAGAAGCTTTTTAATTTAATCAGGTCCCATTTATTTACTTTTGTTGTTGCTGTGATTTCCTTTGGGGTCTTCTTCATAAGTTCTTTGCTGAGGCTAATATCTGTAAGTGTTTTTCCAACCTCTTCTAGAGTTCTTATAGTTTCATGCCTTGGGTTTACATATTATCCACCATTAATTAATTTTTATGAGAGGTGAGAGGTGTGAATCCTGTTTCAGTCTTCTCTATGTGGCTATCATATTTTCCCTACACCATTTATTGAATACAGATTCTTTTACCCAGTGTATGCTTTTGTCTGCTTTGTCAAAGATCAATTGGCTATATGAGGATGATTGTACCTCTGGGTTCTCCATTCTGATCCATTGGTCTATGTCTCTGTTCTTATGCCAGTACGATGCTATTTGGGCTACTATAGCCCTGTGGTATAGCTTGAAGTTTGGTAAATTGATGCTTCCCAATTTGTTCTTTTTGCTTAAGGTTGCTTTGGCTATTTGGAATGTTTTCTGCTTCCATACAAATCATAGAATTATTTTTTCTATATCTGCAAAAAATGGTGTTGGTATTTTAATGGGGATTGCATTGAATATGTAAATCACTTTGGGTAGTATAGACATTTTAACAATTTTGATTCTGCTGATCCATGAGCATGATATGTTTTTCCATTCGTTTACATCCTCTGTGATTTCTTTCCTCTGTGTTTCATAGTTCTCCCTATAGAGGACTTTCA
Organism: Lemur catta; assembly: GCF_020740605.2. Classification (NCBI taxonomy): domain Eukaryota; kingdom Metazoa; phylum Chordata; class Mammalia; order Primates; family Lemuridae; genus Lemur; species Lemur catta. The sequence continues at coordinate 77,174,006 of NC_059131.1, forward strand.
ACTCTTTGGTTAAATATATTCCTAAGTATTTTATTTTCTTTGTTGCTATTGTGAAAGCTATTGTGTGTTTGATTTGATTCTCAGCTTTACTATTGTTGGTGTATAGGAATGCTACTGATTTGTGTACATTGATTTTGTAAGATGAGACTTTGCTGAATTTATTTATCTATTCCAGGAGTCTCTTGGCAGAATCTTTGGGGTTTTCTAGATATAAGATCATATCATCAGCAAAGAGTGATAGTTTTACTTCTTATTTCCCCATTTGGATACCCTGGATTCCCTTCTCTTGACTGATTACTCTAGGACTTCCAGCACTATGTTGAACAGAAGTGGTGGTGGTGGGCAACCTTGTCTGGTTCCACTTCTAAGCAGGAATGCTTTCAATTTTTCTCTATTCAATATGATGTTGGCTGTGGGTTTGGTGTCCATGGTTTTTATAATATTGAGGTCTGTTCCATCTATGCCTATTTTCTTAAGAATTGTTATCATAAAAGGGTGATGAATTTTGTCAAATGCTTTCTCAACTCTACTAAAAGTTATGGAAATTAAACAACCTACTGCTGAATAGTTATTGGGTCAAGGAGGAAATTAAGATGGAAATCAAAAGATTCTTCAAATTAAATGACAAAGAGGATACACATTATCAAGTCTATGGGATTCAGCAAAAGCAAACATAAGAGGAAAATTCATAGCCACAAATGCGTATATCCAGAAGACAGAAAGATCACAAATCAATAATGTAATGAATAGTCTCAAGAAAATGGAAAAGAAAGAACAAACCAGTCTCAACCTCCACAGAAGAAAAGAAATAACTAAGATCAGAGCAGAACTAAATGAAGTCAATAATAAAAGAGTTATACAGAAGATTAATGAAACAAAATGTTTGTTCTTTGAAAAGATGAATAAAATCAACAGGCCTCTTGCTAGATTAACCAGAAACAGAAAAGAAAGGACTCTAATAAGCTCAATCAGGAATGAAAAAGGAGATATTACAACTAATACCACAGAAATACACAATATAATCTCTGAATATTATAAAAATCTACATGCACATAAACTTGAAAACATTGAGGAAACTAACAAATTCTTGGAAACATACAACTGCCCTATGTTCAATCAGGAAGAAATATAGCTCCTGAACAGACCAATATCAAGTAACAAAAAGAAGCAGCAATAAAAAAATTTCCCAAAAAAAGATGTCCCGGACCAGACTGTTTCACAGCTGAACTTACCAGACCTACAAAGAAGAACTGGTACCTATGCTGCAGAAATTATTTCATAACATAGAGAAGGAAGGAATTCTCCCCAACTTGTTCTACAAAGCCAGTGCCACCTTGCTACCAGAGCCAGGAAAGGACACAACAAAAAAGAAAACTATAGACCATAGACCAATATCACTTATGAATATAAATGCAAATATTCTCAATAAAATCCTAGCAAACTGAATTCAGCTGCACATCAAAAAAAAAAAAAAAAATTCACCACGATCAAGTGGGCTTCATCCCAGAGATTCAAGGATGGCTCAACATATACAAAAATCTATAAATGTGATTCACCACATAAATAGAAGCAAAAACAAAGATCACATGATGCTCTCTATAGACACAGAAAAAACATTGGACCTTTCTTGAAAGCACATCTGGGGCAGAGCACTCTCCCTCATCTCTTCAGTCGGGCTGTTTATCTAACAGCTTCTAGGAAGGAGAAAAGCTATAATAAATCTTAGACTTTTGATGATATAGGAGAGAAGGAAGAAAAAGAAGTCTCTTAGAGCTGTATTGATTGAGGATTCCTGCATATAACCAGATGTTCTCATTCCTTTATATTTCCCCCACTGCCAAAAACCTAGAGCTCATTCCACTTCTAGCTGGTTTCCTGAGCTCACATGCTGTCAATGTATTTTAAAAAAAAAACCAAGAAACCACTTTTGTTATCTACACTGTGATCTTTGGATTAAACCATTTGAACATGAGATATGTGAGATCTGATTCCATAGGGTTTATTAAAGTAAATTGTCTTAGCAAATCTGTCTGTTCCATTTGATTCTGAAGAATAACTGGTTAATGAGAGAGTGATTACTTTGTTCAGATATGATTACTGAAAAAATGTTTCATCCATATGTTGCTGAATAATGGGAAATTCTCCAGTGAAGGGGGAACAATGATTAGAAGAAACAAGATAGCTCAAGAAAATATTCCCCAATGTGTTACTAAATTTTTTTTAAACAAGCCAATGCTAAGTAGGTATAGAGTTTCTTTGTCTAAGCCTGGAAATGCCTAATAGGATTAAACTGTTTGTTGAAAAAGCACTAGGTAGGTTTCTTTGTCTTTTGAATCAAAGAACTGTGACTCCTTCTGATACATTATGTGACCATAATAACTGTATCCTTTGTGTGGCCTAATGTTATTCAGATTGTGGCCTTAAAAGAGCTGAGCTGTATGTTGATACTTTTTAAAATACCAACATGTTTGGTTAAGAGTCCTGCACAGGAATTGACCGCATGATAACTTGATAGGTTAGTTCTTCTTTGAGCCGAGGATAAAAGACACTGGATATTTATCAGTTTTACTTTACTATTAAATAGTCTGTAGTGGCAAAGTAACCACTTGACACATTTCAAATTTCTCAAAAATCAGTTAAAATCAAATAGGAAAACAGTTTGTATCAATAGAGCTGTTTTGGCTATTTTCATTGCTAATGCAAAGATGCATTATTCTACCCTAAAAAATAGAGTTTGACCTTCATCCTGAAGGTTCACTCACCTTGACTTCTCACCTAAATAAAACAAAATGAAAATTGCAGTTTTAATTTTACACTAGTAAGCAAATACCAAAGCAATTGACAACCTTAACTTTGTATCTGAATTTTTCTGCAAATTAATAATCCACTATTTTTAAGGTAAAGGCACATTATATTCCTTTAATTGTGCTGCATAAATATTATAAAATCTGACCCTGAACTAAGCATCTGTGAATAGAGCTGAAGGTTGTAATCAAATACAATTGCAACTAAGATTACCTTGCACATGTTCAAAGAACAAAGTGTTATGGGCACCCACTCAGAGAATTTCACTCTGACTGGAAATCAGGGAAATTTCACAGACTACAAGCTATTTCAGCTGGGTTTTGATGAATGAGTAGGAGCTCATCCAAGTGAGCAAAAGGCAATCCCAGTGTGGAGCACAGCCTATGCAAAGGTTCAGAGTCATTCAGGGACACAGCACATTCAAGAGGGAGAAAGTTTAACATAGAAAGAGTGTAGCTCTGTGCAATTGTCACCATCAGTATGAATATTTGCAACACATAAGACAATTAGAAAAAGAGCTCTCAAGCTCGGCAAAATGGATGGTATTTTAAAAAACAAATTGAGTGTCATCAATGTGTAGGTATTACTTTATGCCGTTCTTATTGAGACTCAAAAAGAACACCTAGAAAGAAAAGAAGAAGATAGAGGTCAAATGCAAGAGAATTCCAAGATTTAAGAGTCATACACCAAGACAAGAAAATTAAAATGGAAAAAGGTAAAATTAACCAAGAGTTAAGAGGATAAAGGGAAATCAGTGTCCTTTGTGTCAAAGGAGATGAGAGCACAGAGAGAAAGGAAGTCCAAGAGTGTCAAAGAGAGGAGGTCATGTCAAAGAAACACTGAATTTGCTATATTGGAGGTTAAAAGTGTTTGTTCCAAAAGAATTTTAAGGAGAGATTTTAAAACATGGTCTTCAAATTCTTTGACAGGCCTCCCACCAGGAACGGTAGCATTAAACCTCCATTGGCCTTAGGAAACTGGCAGTTCCTACTTGCTGCTTCTTAAATACTTGCTCTTGGCACCCAGACATCATGCTTTGAGCCAGCCCAAGAAACCCACAGAATGCCAAGCCCTAACTTCCCAGCCATGTGTAAGCCCTTGAAAAAGAGATTCTTCAGCTACCAGTCTAGTCACCCCAGCTGGTGCCCCACAGAACAGAAATGAGAAGTTCTTGCAGAGAGCCCTGCCCAAATTGCAAATTCATGAAAAAAAGTGTGATTGGTGTTGTTTTAAGACAGTAGGTCATAGGGAGATTTATTATGCAGCAAAAGTAATCGGAAGAGCTGGTGACAAAATTATATGTGGATGTGTTTGAAGTAGATTGGGACTGAAGAGAAGGAGTTGACTAGGACAGTAGTTTGTAGGAAGGCAGGGTAGACATGAAGACGTGTAAGAATTTAAGAGTCTTGATCTGGGATGTAAAGGACAACCTAGCAGAGGGAAGAACTGAGTATACAGGAGAAACGTTCTATTGTTCAACCAATGAAAGGAAGGAGGCTACACAGAGGGGTGGGAGAGATTCTAAAACACAAGTAGTTCTGGATTTAGAAGGACTAGTGATAAAGTTTTAGAAGGGATGAGCATTTAGAAGGACTAGGGATAAATTTCCTCTTAGCGCAAAAGAGGTAAGAATAAGTAACTGTCAGATTTTTAAACAAAAAACTCTAGTAGGGAAACAACTATTGCAAGTGATTTTTAGTCAAAATTTTATGATTAACTTTCAGCAATTATAAAGAGAGCTTCTTTTAGATCATAAGAGTATAGGGCATATATTTTATTTATCTTTCTTTCCACTTTTCAACCCTCAGTCTCAGCTGAAATGATAGGAACACTGGAATATCTGGATTTGCACAAAGTAGAATAACATAAAGTACAATGTATACAGGTTAATATTGATTTATGGAAACAATTTTAGGTAAACAGATGCTACCCATTGGGAAAGACAGGACATAAAGAGGTGTTTTTTCCATTACTATATAAATGGAATTTTCTGGGGTACCAAGAAATAAAATCATTATAGCCTTTAAAATGATTTATGGATTTGACACCCAAAGAGAATGCCAGCAACAAATCCAGAGATGCAAATGCATCTTCAGAAGACCCGTACTCTATGTATTGGGTGAGAACTTCCTAGAAAGTCTAAGTTAAGGCAACGAATCAATTCTCAGCACATCAAAAAATAAGGAGTTAGGGATGGTTCAATACTTCTAGAAGAAGAGTTGCCAAACTATGTCCCACAGATCAAACCTGGCCCACTGCCAGTTTTCATATGACCCATGAGTGAAAAATGTTTTTACATTTTAAATGATTAAAAAAATAATAAAACAAGATTAATATTTCATGCCAGGTGAAAGTTATATGAAATTAACATTTCAACAGCAATAAGTAAAGTCATAATCGTACACAGCCACCCCTGCTGGGTGGCCTTATCTGTGTCCAATCTTGTGCTACAACAGCAGAGCTGAGCAGTTATAACTGAGACTGTATAGTTTGCAAAGCTTAAAAGATTTACCACTTTCTGGCCCTTCATGGAAAAATTTGGCAGCCTTTGAACCAGAAGATTCTTTATGCCTCTTTTATTCTTGCTTGGAAATAAATTTACTTCCCTCTATATCTGCTCCCATGGAGCAAAGTTTAATTAACATTAACGTATGTTAAAAAATGAGTTTTGTTTTGTTCTGTTTTTATAAAAAGAAATGATAATTTTTGGGTGGTTATTGATTTCTCTGTTTCTGAAAACACTTGGAAAAGACCCCAGCTCTTTGTTTATGTCTACCACTGGGCTGGTATCTCCTCAGTGTTGCACAGACTGCAAGCATATGCTCTTAGTGGAAACATTTTTTTTTTATCCATTTCAAAAGTATTTATTGAGCATTGTCCTAGGCACTGGAAGTATGCCAGGGAAAAGGACTGCCAAAGTCCCTGTCATCATGGAGGGTATGTTCTTGTAGTGGGAGGCAAGCAATAAAAAAGTAAACAGATGAAACAGATAAATTGGGATTATGATAAGTGATTTGTATAAGATGAATGGGGGTGAAGAGTGATTTGATTGGGATAGAGGGACTTATGAAAACAGGGACAGGCTCTTTGAGAACATGGGCCTTGAGTTGAAGCCTAAAGGATGGAAAGAATCAGCTATGTACAAACCCAGGAAGAATGTGCCAGGCAGACCAAATAGTAAATACAAGGCCTGCAGGCCAAGACCGACTTGTGGTCTCCAAGGAAGAGCAAATGTAAGGCCGAGATTCTGTAAGGAGGTGGGGAGGTTGGTAAGAAGGCACAAGGGACAGGGGCAAAAAGACAGATAAATAGATATAGACATTAAATTAATACCTTTTAGGTCACAGTCAGGAGTTTGAATTTTATTCTAAATACAATAGGAAGCCACTAGTAGATTTTTAAATGGGCAAGGAGTGTGATGTATGATTCCATTTTCAAAAGAGCCATCTGGTTGCTATGTGTGTACATTGAGTCTGTGGTTGCAAGAGTGGAAGCGGAGACTAGGGGGCTACTGCAGAAGTAGGCAAGAAACGCCAGGCGCTCGGCCCAGGCAGATGGTGGGAAGAGGGAAAATAAGAGTTAGGTTTTGGAGGTAAAGCTGGAAGTCTTGAATGTAAGATATGTAAAGAAAACTAAGAGGAGTAAAGTTAGAAAGAATCAATGTTTTGAAAATGATTCCAAGCCCATATATTGTTGATATATTTAAATAAATGTTAAGCTAGAGCTGGGGAACTTCCAGCCCTGGCAGAGCCTGAAATCACCAGGGCTGGAGAATGAGAGTGAAGATTTTGCAGGTGGACTGGGCATGACCGCAGCATCCAAGATGAAGGAAAGGGACCTGGGGCTGATGCTATGGAATAGAGCCTGCAGGCAGAGGTGAAAAAGCAGAGAAATCAAGGTCATTAGCACAGGGTAATGTAGCTCACAATGCAATGCCATGAGGTAGAAAAAATAACAACAAGCACTCTTGAGCCTAGGAAGAACCTCAAATTAGAAAAGCAATCATCAGGTTTTTGTTTTGTTTTGTTTTACAGACAAGAGACTTGCAATTGTCAGCATAAGTATAGTCTTTTAAGTTGATGACCATTGGTGGACACTGGTTCAAGTCACATCATATGGAAAGTTAGAAAAATTTAAATACATTCACTGATCTGAAAGTTCAGTTTCCAAGGTTGTAAGGACAATCAGACAATCCGGCACAGCGAAACCCCCACTGCAAAGGGCTGAGATCTTGATGCTGACTTTAAGGCTCGCTCCCACAGTGGCCGTATGCTAATTCACACATGAACATTTATTGCCTGCACGATCTTTTTGTAAGTTTTGTAAATTCTCTGAAGCTCAAGAGGGGTTGAGATTTTAAAGTTGTTTTCTACATAATTTTGATTTAGGATTGCCTTAAGTCGTGCTACATGTATTACTTTGTAATGTTGAAAAATTTTAAAGGAAAACCACAAGTTTTACTTTTGTAAAAGGGGTATGAGTTTTAACAATTTCTGAAACCCTAATCCCTATTCCTCTCTGAGCAGCTAAGTGAAGCCGGGTGATTAAGTGACTTGCCGAAGATCACAGACATAGTTAGTGGCATATCTAGTACCCAAATCCCAGGGTTTTTTTTTCTTAAGAAAGAGTCATATTTAATTGTGTATTTAGTAGCAGAAAAAGGAACTTCCACCCAGAGCTGACATCTTGCAACAGAGACAGAGAAAGGGGCCCCAGAGCTCACACAATGTTAAGTACAGTCTGATTCAGATAAGACCCTGGACTAAGAAACATATGTCTCGGCACGTTTAACACTGTTTTCACCTTTTGGGAAAGAAAAAGAGAACGTTAGAATTAAAATATTTAATTTAAGTATTTATTATATTTTTTCTAAAGTTCTACATTTCTTAAAATATTTCTTTCCAGATCTCTACAACCATGAAAGCTGACTTTTTCACTATGATTCCACATTTCTTAATCCTCATCTGTTCTAGTTAAAGGGATGAAAAGGTAGAATGTAAAAGACAGAATGTAGAAAAATTCTTCAAGTTTTTCAAGATGATTTATTTTAAAGTTCTGGGTTGATAACTCATGTCCACCCTCATTGCATTCACATCTATTCCCTCACCATCATAATATGACAGGCAAAACTCTCCTATTGCAAAAGCCTTTTCTGATGTAGCAGTATACTTAATGCTTTGTTTGTAGCAAAAAAAAGGCTTAAAATGCTACTTTTCTTCTCTTCATTTAGAAGCAATCAGTCTCCCTCTCACTGAGCTCTTAAGCAACCAGTATCCAGAATTATACCACATCAGCTGTATGGGAAAAATGCATGCATTGTTTTTTGAGCTTTTTTTTTTTGTGTGGCTTTTTTTTTTTTTCTTTTTTTGTGAGCAAAGTAGTATTTGCCAGTTAAATCCCCAGGTAGTTAGCTTTCAAACAGTCAGATATAAAATTAGCAAATGAAACATCTGTTCCTCACTATTATTTTATAATCACATTAATTGGCAGATGTCTTTAGGTAACAGAGAAAAGCATATCGGCCATTACTTGTATTTCCATGGGGTTATGCTTGTGGCCACCGGATATCACACAACGAAAAAGACCATCTCAGCAGGAGATCAAAGTGACACTGGACTCAGAGGGTAGCTGGCTTTTCCCCTACGCGAAGCCTCCTGACGGTAGGGCCAACTGCCCGCTGACAAGTGCAAACCGGATGCCCTGTTGTGTGCCGTCGTGGAGAACCTTACCCTTACTGCTGCCAGGTTTGGGTTTTCAATTATCATGTAGTTTGCACAAAAGCATTGTGCCAATTCAATTACTGCCTGATTAATGGAGTGTTGCAGGTTTATTTCAGGGGTCTAGCTATCTATTAATTAGCATATTGGGGCCTATACTCTACTGTTTCGTCCTGATATGCTTTGAAAAGTCCCCAGTGCAATTAAAAAACTCTAATATGCTTTAAATAGTTATTTGAGAAAACACATGCAGACTTTTTTAAACTCCTCAGGGATTTTTAAGCACATCCAGATTTATTATAAGACATCTAAAGTTCCTTTAAAAACACATTCTTCTTTCCTCTACTAGGTTCTGTGTGTATCTATATTGGGCAGTAGCACTCCTATTTCCTGCATCTATGGGAGGAGGAATCTTCAGAAAAGATCAAGTTGGAGCATTTCACTGAGTGGATTGCTTCCTTAGTATCTTCTGGAGTTAGCTTTTGATTTGCAAACTTGATCAGGGGATGAATCTAACCTGGAGTCTTTCAAAATACCTAGACTAAGTTCTGTCGGTTTTCCATTAAAACAAGCAACTGTTAGATGGAGTTGTGAACAATATTGAATTTGCTTCCCCCCTCGATTTTTTTTCTGGAGAATGTCATTAAGATCGAATGCCCCTTAGCAGGCTAATAAAGATCAACTTCTTAGTAGCCCTTGTGTGCTAATTTTATGTATGAGTAAGGATGTGCTAGGAAAAATATAGACTCTCATTAGTCTTAGAAATGCCACTGGCAAATTCAAAATGCTGGAGATGACAACTGAACGCATTTGCTTGCAATAGAAGACTCACTCAAAAGAAGGATGGGAGATAAGAATGGACTAAGAGATTGTGGCTGCCTGTTAAGATCCAGGCTAACCATGTGAATTATTTCTTTGGCATTAAGGGATACAGATAATGTCATGACACTATATTTTAAGTATGAACAATACTTTAAATATATATGTAATATATAATATATATATGATGTAGTAAGTAGTATATGCATGTAAAATATATGTGATATAGGTAAAAATATGTAACATATATGAAAAATGTATGTAATATACTAAGAAATATATTAAGTATGCACAACACTTTAAGAGTGTAGATGTGGTATCGATAGGTGAGACAATTGGGAGTTAGAGAGAACAGGAAAGAACAGAGCCAGTGAAGAGGCCATCTCAAATTCAGCAGTGAGGTGATGAAAAATAAACCACACAGAAGGCAAGTGATGGATATTCCAACATATTCAGATGTGAACCAACAGCTGTATCATGTGCCACCTACCATCTAACCTCCACGTTTCCAACTACAAGATGGGGATGATAGCCTGAAGGCCTGAAAATGTTATAAAAATAATGGAATATTTGCCACGATTGGCCTGTTGTCCATGGTAGGAAAAATGCTATATATGTGCATGTAGTACAGCACAAATAGTTCACCATCATGATTTTATAACATCGCCACACATAGCAGGTCTCCAATTATTTTTGTGAATAAATAAAATATTCACCATCAAGGGTCCAATGGATTCAAGTCTAACTGTAAATCTAACACTCGGTGAGGGTAAATATAAAACAATCGTATGGATACAGTTCCCTCCCTAATGTTAGTCCATACAGCAACTGTTAGTCAGGGTTCTCCAGAGAAACAGAACCAACAGATCACATAAAGATAGATATACGAGGAGACTTATTATGGGAATTGACTCACAGAATTATGGAGACCAAGAAGTCCCATGATCTGCCATCTGTAAGCTGGAGAACCAGGAAAGCAATTCACTCTCAGTCCAAAGGCCAGAGAACCAGAGGGAATGCTGGTGTGAGTCCTGGACTCCAAAAGGCCAAAAATCTGGAACTCTGATGTATGAGAGCAGGAGAAGATGAATGTCCCAGCTCAATGAGAGAGAGAGCAAATTCACCCTCCTTCTAACTTTTTGTTCTATCTGACCCTCAGCAGAATGAACCATGCCTGCCCACACTGGTGAGGGTGGATCTTCTTTACTCAGTCTACTGATTTAAATGCTAATCTCTCCTGGAAACACCCTCACAGACACACTAGAAATAACAACAGCTACCTGGGCATCTTGTGACACAGTCAAGTTGACACATAAAATTAACCATCACAGTAACCTAGCTATCATGTGACAAGTATGCACTCAAAAGCCAACAGTGATGTAAACAGAATAACATTCACACCTTGTGGAGTTTTCCAGTCTTCCAGAAGTATTGTGCCTCAAAATTATTTGTGGAACATTAACAGATAAAGAGGCCATCTATCTCCAAAAACACAACCCTCTTTAGTGTGTTTATTCATTCATTTCTGCATCAATATATTTAACTATTATCGGTGAATCTCTATGGTAAGCACCATGTTAACCATCCCACATGTTCTTAAGTGCTGTTCTCAGGTAGTCTGGTGCTTTATTACTCTTTGTCCTGCATCTATGAAAGGTCATCAGTGTAAGGACATCTATCCTGAGACATAGATCCAATCATTAGCTTTCAGAAACCTGTTTATCTCATAAGGTATAGAAGAACAGTTAGAAAAAAACGAATAAGGATCTTTATTTTCTATAATTCAGAACATATTACATTTGTTAAAGAAATCCCTGCTTGCCCCAAATGTCTACTTACTATAAGTGGAGGCATAAACATTCCAGAAACCATCGACTTTTCCTGCAGATAACGTCAGGATATAGATATGCCAATTTTGGAGTCATTTGCATCTTAAAAGTGTTACCTTGAAGTAAGAAAAAGGAAATGCTTATGTCCTAACCAAAAAAAAGCAGGATTGTTAAATCTGTTTTATAGAACAAGAAAGAAAGTCTAGGTCTGTAATTTTGAATAATATCAACTTTCAGTCCTGCATTACTGTTGTTGCTTCTCCCTGGCTCAATCACTAGCTCTCTCTCTTGAATGGCGAGTGACTCATTTTGATTCAGTCCACAGGGGATGATGACATGAAGCATTTGCTACTGGGCAGTGAAGTGTAAGCAAGTCCAAACGTTTAACATGGTAAGTGGTGAAGGATGTAGAGCCAACTAAATCATACACAGTGTAGGCTGCAGGGCAGTGGAACCGACATAACTTCATAACTCCCAGGAGTCTGCATTCACAGAAGAAGAGAAAAAAGAAAACTGAACATTTGGAGATGAGTTGTATAACCTAGCAACTGCTCAAGTAATTGTCAGAAGTCAATGTTTCCAACTTTGGAAAATGCCTTGTTTATTCCATCTTCTATGCTCTGATATTCTGATTTACATAGTTAAACACATTAGAACCACTAAATATCATGACTGATTTTTCAAATCCGGCATACAAACCTCCAAAGTGTTTCAGCCATACATTTCTTAATCTGAACTTTTGAAGTTGTGTACTAGAAGAGAAACTTTTCCCATATTCTTCACAGTTAATTGTGAATAAACATGCCTCCCACATTCCACAAAGTACATATTTTCTCACTTCCAAAATTAAAAAAAAGGAAGGAAAAGGTCTTTTGAGAATGATTGAAAAATATTGAAAAATAATTTAAATATATTCTTTAATTATTAAACAAACTGTGTGATTTGAAAAACATATGCTTTGTGTTTAACCCACTGTTCTTGCAGGGAAATTTAACTTCCAAAATTTATTTTTCTAATAAATGAAAGCAGGGTCTATGCAAGTAAACAAACAACTTGGTTAAAATAGTCACTGTGCAGATCCACCAAGAAAATAATGAGAACTTCAATAATGTATAAGAAATCATCTAACCAATATATAAATTTGACTTTTGAAGTTTTATTTTGTTTCAGGTTTACAAATCTTTTGAAAAATTTATTTCAAAGCAGAATGTTAAACCCTCTCTAAGAAATAATGCCAACATCCTTGATAAACTTGTTTCCTCAAAAATAACATTTTAAAAATTTTGATGTGAACATACACTTTAACAGTGTTCATAATTATTATGTTGACATCATTAAGATGCTTAAAGTAATTTTAATTCAGTTATTTTACATGCAATATTTAATTATTTCACCAAAAGCTAAGTAGATTTTTATGTTATTTCTGGATGTTTTTAAAAATTGTTTAATTTGAAATGTCATTAATGGACTTTACTCAAATGATTATAACATTTTTTAAGTTATATTATTATATATTATATATTATTAAACTTATATTAAAACACAATACTCCATTTTCCTTAAGATAGTAAAATATGAAGGTAAAGATAGAAAAGAAACTTCCTGATCATTGTCTGTTTTGGATTATTATAGATCAACTAAAAAATGTTGGAAAAAATCTAAGCATTTCTGTGAATTTCTTTATGTACAGGAGAAAAACGAACACACTCCTAGATTTGCACTATATGCCAGGTTTCAGCCCAGAGAGAGTGTTTATGGTTCAGATATAAAACCTCAGAAGTATAAATGTGAAGACAACCTTAACTACAGTGTTGCAAATGCAATGTTGTAATTTTATATGTTAATCTATCAATACACAGCATGTGCAAACATATGTTTATAGACAGGGAGACAAGAATGTACAAATGAGGAGATAAAATTCTTGTATCTCATTTGATGCTCTATAATTTCTATCAATTTATGAATGTTTTGTTTTTGTGTTATGATTTCATTTGAGGTTGACATAATGCGACTTGTGCTTATTTGCAAAGGCCTCATCACTAACATTCGCGAAGCTGGTGCTGTCAGTCTGCTTAGGAGATGGGAAGAAACTTTGCCTGCTGAGACCCTTACAGGCAACACTAGGAAATCAAAATACTGTGCAATGGGAAACTTTTGGATTTTTTCTTTGTTTTTTGTTTTTTTTTTTTCCTTTTTTTGGTAGGCAGCACAGGTATGCATTCAATTTTATGAGCACATCTGGTTTATCTACATTTCTAAATTTGGCCCTTAGGGTTCAGCAGAAAATTTGTGGCAAAAGAAAGATAAAACGGTGCTTTCACTGTCTTCCTCTGCCCCACCAAAGCAGCCCAGCTCATTTGCTAACCATTAAGAAACTGAAACAAAATTCAAGGACAAACAAGACAATTTATTTTCTGAAGAAGCCCCCTGTACCAAAGACATTCCTCTGTTGATGGCATGGTCCCCACCGAGTGGTCCTCAGCCAAGATTAAAGAGGGTTTGAGGCCATGTTTGCTTCTTTTCTTGTGTTTACTCAAGTTACAGAAAGATTTTGCAAAACATTTAGGTGAGGTATGGTACGGAATTAGCAGATGGCTTTAATTTTCATTTGGGATAGTAAGGCATATTCCAATTTTCCTTACTAATGTGATGGATGAGTTTTAGGAAGGTTTAAATTCTAAATTTAACTTTGATAGTTGCAGAAAGAATGCAAAATTATATTATTAAAAGCTAGTATCAGACTTTTTAAAAGTTTTTGGAAAAAAAGGTTTAGAAAGTATATGGTAGCAAAGGTTAAATTTTTATTTAAAGTTATGTTTCCAGCAGACAGAAACTTGGGGCTAAAATTCTTAAATTTGTTTTCTTGGAAAAAATGTCTAAAGTCTTTAAAGTAGATTTTTGGCTTATTTTTCCAGAATAAATCTAGCTTTTTCTGATGGTAAAGGAAATAGATATACATTGTAAACAACGTAGACCAATACTAAACCTTAAATAATAAAAGAATTCCATCATCCAAACATGATCTCCACACTAAAATGTTTTTTTCTACTATAACTTATTTCAATGGACATATACACAGCACACATATTTTATGCAAATGATATCAATATCCACATTTTATAACCTTTTTCATTTAACTATGTGAAAAAATTGTGTATGTGGGAGTGTGTGTTTGTAGACATAGAAATAGTTTCATGTCAAGAAATATAGATTTATATTCTCAACTTTATTTTCTAAATAGAAACTTATTTTATGGAAATACAGTTATTTAAAGTCTCCTATTGTTTGATCTATAGGTTTTTTTTCCCAATGTTTTGCTATTATAAACCAGGATGTAGTACCTTGGTATTTTTCATTCAAAAGAATTTACTGTTGATTTCTATTTTTTGTGTACTATCTTCTTTCTTGGCCATTATTTCTAATAAGTGACTTTCCTTTTACTCATTAGTTTGTAGGAATTCTTTAAATGTAATGATAATAACATTTTATCATATATACCTGTCAGTTTTCTTAAATTTTAATTATGGTGTCACTTTTAGTCACATAGAAATTTTTTAATGTACTCAAATATATCTGGGTTTTTTTAATTATAATTACTAGAAAAAAAGCATTTCAATTTATACTTGTAAAATTGAAGTATTTTGACACTTATCAGAATAAAAATTCACTCCATTTACATATTACTATTCATGTTAAATATAGTTTTATTAGTTGGTTCACTAACTCCAATAACAGTTTTATGATTTATTGTTTAATCATGTTTTCTCTTACAGGAATAGTGAAACACACTAAAAGTTTAACATCTGCTTCCCAAATTATAAAAATCAGATACCTATACAAAAGAATTATTAAAAGAGATACTCAGGATCTCATAAAGCCCTGTGGGGTCATCTCCAGACTTTAGTAGCATGCATAGCAAAATTTCTGGTACCTCTTGGTTTATTCATTTAGCTATTTATTTTTTAAATTAACAAATATTTTCTGAGTGTCTGGCAGGCACTAACCCAGGTATAAATTATATAGAGGTGAAGGAACACGGATATGGTACCCTTATTAATAAAACTAAAATTATTGGTGATAGAATACCACAATTAGAGTTTTAAAAAATAAATGCAATTGTTAAAAAAGAGACAAGTACTGCTTCAGATTATAATTGGGGGACTAACCTTAGTCTCAGGCAATCAAGGAGAGCTTCCTTGAAGAGGTGACATTTTAGTCAAGACTTAGAAGATGGTTTAGAATTGGCAAGGTCAAGAGGAAAGCAGAGTATATTCCAGGTAGGAGAGGCATGTGCACAGCCAATGACATAGGGAAAATACTGGCACAAAAATGCTCTGAAAACAACAGCAAAAGGTAATCCATGGACAATGATTTAAGGCTTGTTGTTGTCTGTGGTAAAGTTAAAAAGATTGTGAGTGATAGAACACATAAGGCCCTGATGGCCGTGGTGAAGATTTTGGCTTCTAGGCTTTTAGCAACTGGCAGGTGGTATAGACATCTAATGAAATGGGAAACACTCAAAATAACTAGATTCCAGCAAGAATTAGGGGAAAGATAAAGGTTATGTATTCAAATTTTGGCATGTAAGGTTTGAGATGCCTACAAAATTATACTACACAATAGGTGACCTTCATTAAACCTTAGACTGGTGATTGGATGTATGGATCTTAATCTCTGAAGAAAGGTCTAGAAAAGTTATTCTTAGCTAGGAGCATTGCTGCCGTCTCCCCAGGGGAACATTACAACACCTAGAGACATTTTGGGTTTTCACAGCTGGGGGAGAGGAGGGTGTTCTTGGCATCTAGAATGTAGAGACCAGGGATACTACTACTTATCCTACAAGGCACATCACGGTCTCTCACAACAAAGAATTATCCTGCCCAAAATGTTGATAGTGACAAGATGGAGAAACTCTGGTTTAAATTTGTAACTACTTAATTGGTATTTGAGGCTGTATAGGCAAAGCAAGATCACCTAAGACCAGAGCAAGAAGAGAAGAGGACTAAGGACAGAGCCTTAAGAAACTCTAATTGTTAAAAGCTGGGGGAGGAGAGGAGATACCCCCAAAAGAGCCTAATAAAAGATGACCAGGAGATCCGGCTGCAAATATTGTGCTCCTGCTGTGATTTGTCACTGAAACCAATAGTGTGTTATCTATTGCTGTGGAACAACTTAATTCTAAACTCAAAATCTTACATGGATTGTCTCACATGGTTTCTGTGGGTCAAGAATCTAGGAGCTATTTATCTGAGTCACTCTGGTTCAGGATCTTTTACAAGGTTTCAGCCGAGCTTTCTGTTGATGCTATAATCACCTTAAGGTTCAGCAAGGGATGGGAAGTCTGCATCCAAGCTCACCACTGTGGTTATTGGCAGCCTCAGTTCCTCAACAGCTGTTGACCAGAGGTCCCAGTACCTCAGCACATGGGCTCAGCCCCACAGTAGGGCTACTTAAAACATGACATGACAGCTGGCTTCCTCCAGAATGAGACATCCTATTTCATATACTTTTCTAACCAGTCATAATGGTCCAAGTTCTCTAGAGAAACAGAACAGAAAAAGAAAGAATACCCAGGACAGTAGCCATAGCTGTTTTATAACCTAATCTCATTAGTGTCATGCATCATTTCTGCCGTTCATTAGATAAGAATTGCCAAATCTAGCTAACACTCAAAGGGAGAAGAATTAATCTCCATCTCTTAGAGTCTCTTGTGTTTCTTCTGTGGAATTCTTGCTTAAGAGTATATATGGTTGACATCTGGCCAGCCAATGGGTTGACTCAGCCTGTGTAAGGTGTTCACTCCCAGCCACATCAACTCTGAAGAGCAAAGTCCCTCGTCCAGACATACTGCAATGCTTATCTTGGAGAAAAAGCGGTTTTCTAAACATCTGAGAGAAGTAGTTTTTAGAGGGAAGTGTGGCCTAGGGAGTAGTGGTTGTATGTCAAAGGAAAAAAACTCGTCTGGATCTAGCAGAGAGGACTTAACTCCTTTAACCTGTGGTCCCTTCACCCTCTGTGGTTAGCTATAACCAGATTTCCATTAAGAAATTGGCTTATATTCTATGTGATTTCTCTATGGAAAAAAAAAACCTGGTAATGCTTGACTTTTGCAGCAAGAAATAGTTTACCAAGATCTGATACAGCTCAACATATTAGTAAAAATACAAATATTTTCTGAAATATTTACTGATTGTTGACTTTATCTCCTAGGGAAAAATTATTGCCAAAAATACAGATTTCGTTTTTCTCAAATGTTCTTAGTTAGTAAGCGTTATTATATCCCACTCCTCACATTGGCCTCAGGCTAGGAATTTTAAAGTATTTCCTCTCACTGGGATTGAGTACTAGAAACCAGCTTGAACTGAAGTTAAAGACAAAATGATGTTGACCTATGCCTTGTTCATGGGCTGTGAAAATTTATCTGGGCACCATCACCATCAGGCTATTATGTATTGACTGCTTACCACACACACGCACTTCTTACTTCCTTTTCTTCCTCTATCTTCACATGATGTAGGAAACGGAACTTTATTTCTGAGAAAAAAACTTACAGAATTGGCATCTGGCTGTGTGTGGGCATTTTTACACTCTGAGTTTTTATTGAAGAGGCTTTATAAAAGTAGCTGTTTTAAGGAGACGTGGGCTCATTACTCTGTCATCTGTTGTAATGGCAATGTATACAGTGAGCACTCTCTTCCCACAGAAATATTCCCGATCCACGAATGGTACGAGAAGCTCTGATGCAAACCAAGCTTGAATGTTGGCAGAGGCCCACGGCATCTCACACATTGGCAGCAGAGGCTCTTTGGAACCATAAATGCTGACCATAGGCAGCTTATTTGTGGAGATCAACAGCTCGTGTTGGATCTGTGTTTGTCGCCCCCAGTCGCAGCAGGCCACACACTCAGCTTGGCTGACTACTAAGCCCTCTTGTGACTCCCCAGGTGACCAACTCTAACGGAGTCCTAACTCACTGAGATAGATCAGGCTGTGGCTGTAGCTTTCATACCAGGAATTTTTTTTAATGTATCACTTGTTTATATCAATATTATAAGCAGTAAAACACGAAAGAGTCCAAACCTATTTTACAAGTCATAGGCTAATAAACTGAAGTGAAATTACACATTTCTTTCACAATTAAACCAATATTATCGTTTTACATTGTACCAAAAAGAAACCTAGGCTAAAGTGAAATATTTACCATAGTAATCACTGTTAAAGAAATACAAGACTCTTATGAACTCCTGTCTCTCTAGAACATGAAGTAATTTCTTTGAAAGAAGCAGTTCTCATCTCATTATTATCTTATCATCTTACAGTTCAAGGGCCTGAAAAAGATACTCACCCAGATTAAAGACTAAAAATATTTTAAAACACTGACATTAAAACTGACTCATTTTTTGCTAACCTCAGCTATTAAATAAGTGAAATATATATCATCAAGTGAAAGCCTCATTATCTCCAGAACTCTCCACTGAAAAGGAGTCATCATTCTAACTAGCAACAAGCGGCTAGGTAAAAGATATACTGAATTACAGACAATTTTGCAACTTTACCTGATCTGACCAAAATACATGTTTGCATTTGTCTGTGCATCTCATGTTTGGATTCATTTAATATGGTTAAAGAAAAATAGAATCACCTAATGACAAGGTAACCATATGAGGCCCGTTTTACTAAACATAATTTCAACTTCACCAAGGACAGACTTCCAGCAAATCGAATTTTACTTCGCAACAGTTCTATTCCTACGTTCCTTTTATGCCGTTATACTTCACTGAGGATCTTATCAAAATGAGACACCCACAGAGGCGTCTCTTATGGGTAGTAATTTTAAAGGGAACCTGTGACTGTTAAGATGTTAGGAAAGTGTTCTTGTCACAGCTCTAAGCCTGGAAAAGCTGGGAACAGCAAGAGGAATATGAGTCTTCAAGGTCATTCAAGGTTAGCGAACAAGACTTGAAATCTAGCACTCCTGGCACCTACTCTGCAATTTTAACCAATATGCCATCTTGCTTATCTCTTTCTGATCTGCCTAATGAGCAGCTGTCGAGCATTAAGCAAAATCATCCCATCCCTGCTAAAAATACACTGTATATGCCAACTTTCAAAAAGAGAGCCAAGGAGACGATGTATAGTTTTCTGTGTCCAGGTGCTTTATTCAGTCCCTGGTCTTTATTTAGTTCTTGACGCATCCCAATAGTCGTCATGTTTGCTGACACTTTATGACAGCCGCAGAAGTCACTGCTGCTGGGAGTGGTTGGAGATCTTTCCACATTCGTGATTTGAGGGAAGAGACCATACACCAGGGACAAGAAGTATTTGCAGAGCTGGAACCTGAGCAGGATGGTGTCTTAAGTGACAGGAACACATTTCGTCAAACATCATGTTATTTCAGTTATAATATTTCTGGAAAATTCCAAAAAGGAGCAACTTAGATAAGTATAATATTCATTGAATAAAATAAGATTTTCCCCCATTTAAATTTACTACAGTCTTTTCTCTTCTATTTGATATCAGAGTTAGTGCCCAATCCACCTATTTGATAAAATATAATTCTTAAAAATAAGCAAAAGTTTTAACCAAATATTTCAACAATGACACTGAAATAATTGACTTAACTGTCACAATAATTATTCTCCACATTTTAAGGATGCATCTTTGGGTTTATTTTCAAAGTACTTTACAAATATGTTTACAGATATACAGTATAGTAAAAAGTAACCTAGAAAACACTGGTTCAAGCTGCATAGACATAAACGTGTATCTAAACAATTTTCAATATATATGATCCATAAAATAAAATACCTTCAACTAAGCTCATTATATATTAAAATTACAAAGTGCTTTGCACTTTAAATGTAGATTAATGATTTTTTTCATGTTACGTGTCTTATAAACTATGACATTTTCTATTCAGGGTTTAGACGATGGTGATTTTAATGATAAATGCACTACATAGAAATTAATGTGAATTGGGGCACATAACGTGAATCATCACAATTGCAAGCAGGAGACGAGCTAAAGAAGTTCTCTAAACAAGCACTGAGGGAGAGTTATGAACAGGCAGATGCTGCAGAGTTGGTATTATGAGGACCATAAGAAGGAGGAGTTTGGGGAGAGTGAGTGCATGTGTGTGTGCTTTCTAAGAATAGGTAAGTCAAGATCTTTGCCCAGGAGAGAAGAAATGTAAGGATGAAACAGCTCAACTTATGTGAGTTAAACAAAGTAGAAAAATTATTTAATAGAAGCTAGTGGTGGCAAATAAAACTGAAATGCATTAGTAGAGTATTTATTGTATGTTGCAGAAAGGCCAGAGGGAAACAGCAGAATTAATTTGTGAATGACTTTGCCATTAAATTCAGGGAAATAACTTTCACAATTATCTCTTTGACCAGTCTGTTTCAAAAATAGAGTGGGATCAAAGAAGTATTTATATCCAACAGTATGTTGATTTGCATGAAGACTCCAAGACTGCTTAGCGGCAACACTCATTAAAGAATACAGATTATTGTCAAAATTATGTAAAACATAATGACACTAATTGCTGAATGAATTAAAATTAAGAGGTGTCTGTTGATATATAAAAAGATAAATCCTGAGTGTGTTCATGTGTGGGTATATATGTGTGTGTGATAGCATACAGCACAATATGATTTATAATTCTCATTTTATTAACAGTGTCCTTTTCAATGACTAGGAAATTTTAATAAAACATAATTTATTATTTTCTTCTTTACTAAATTGTGCTTTTGGTCTCTGTCTCGGTCCATTTTTGCTGCTGTAACAAAATATCTTACATTGGGTAACTTATACAGAACAAAAATGTATTTCTCACAGTTTGGAAGCTAGGAAGTCTAAGATCAAGGTGCCAACACATTCAGTGCCTGATGAGGGACTACTTGCTGAGTTCTCACATGGCAGAGAGGCAAGGGGCCAAAGGGGTTAGGGCACTCCCTTCATCCTCTTTTATAAGAGCACTAATCCGATTCATGAAGGTGGAGTGTTCGTGAGGTAATCACTTCCCCAAAGGCCCTACCTCTTAATACTATCACATTACATACTAGGTTCCAAGGTATGAACTTTGGAAGGATACACACATTAAAACCACATCAGAGTCATACTGAGAGATCTTTGCCTAGCTCAAAGTTTTTCTCCTATGTTTTCTTCTAAAATAATTAAAGTTTTGGGTTTTTAGATCTATGAACCAATTTGAATTAATTTTTGTACATAGCATGAAGTGAAGATTGAGTTTCTCTTTATTTTTTTATATGGAAGTCCAATTATCTGTTGCAAAGACTATTTTTCTCCACTGAATTTGAAACTTATTTATTATTTCTGAAACCATTTTGTAACTTTCTTTCATTACTACACTTTTGGAAAATAGGTGAAATAATTTGGGAACTTTTTTCAAGTAACAGTCTTTTCATTTCTGTTCTTTGTTTATCATCACTTTAAAACATGTTGGTGTCCTACGGCACTTTTAAAGATAGCCATACTTATAACCATGTAAGTTTTAGACATACTAATTAGCTTCCCCACTAACTATTCCCATTCTCCTGGGAAGTCCTAATCCATTTTTTTCAACTGCTTCATTGAGACATAGTTGACATAAACTTCACATATATAAGGAGTGCAATTTGATAAGTTTTGCCGTATGCACATACCAGTATTACTACCAACACATGCAAAATGAACACATCAGTCACCTCTTTGTAACCCACACCTTCAGCCTCCTCACCTATCCCTAGTCACCCATTTATCTACTTTCTGTCATATAGATAAGATTACATTTTCTTAATTTTATGCAAATGGGATCATAGCATATGTACTCTGTTTTATCTGGGTTCATTCACTCAACATGATGATTTTGAGATCCATTCATAATCTTGAGTATATCAATAGATCATTCCTTTTCTGGTTAATCAGTGTTCCATTGTGTGTGTATGTGTGTGTGTTTGTGTGTGTGTGTGTATGTGTGTGGCTGGATCATGTAATAAATGTTGGCTTAACATTTCAAGAAACTGCCAAACTATTTTTAAGAGTGGTTGTCAAGCTGCATGCAGTGGCTACCGCCTATGATCCCAGCACTTTGGAAGGCCAAGGAAAAATAGAAATAAATGAAATCAAATATATACATATAAGCTCACACAAAACAGAGCCTAAAAATGTATTAAACAAAAACCAACAGAACTCAAAGGGGATATAGACAAATCCACTAATATAGAAAGGGACTTCAACATCCCATTCTCAACAATTAATAAAAATAACAGAATATTAGCAAGCATATGGAAGAATTATACAAGAAAATCAAGCAACAGGATCCGATTAATATATATATATATGGAACCCTACATCAAACAGCAGAATGATGTATCTTTTTAAAATGACACCGGAATATTCAACAAGATGGATCAAATCTTGGGTTATAAAACAATCCTTAACAAATTTTAAATAATTGAAAGCATGCAGTCTTAACGGAGTCTTCCAAGTCTTTTACCAATAATAGAAAGACCATAGGCTTAAATATAAAATGTAAAATTATAAAATTAAATTTTAAAAAAGAAGAACATCTTCAGGATCTAGGACCAAGCAAAGCATTTTGAGATTTGACACCAAAAGCAGAATCAATAAAAGGAAAAACTGATGTATTGGACTTTATCAAAATTAAAAATTTTTGCTCTTTGAAAGAGGCAGTTAGGAGGATTAGAAGACAAGTGTAGCAGGCAGAATAATGGTCCCCCAAAGATGTCCACCACCTCATCCCCAAAACCTGTGAATGCGTATGTTACTTGGCAAAGGTAAATTAAGGTTTCAGGTGGAATCAAGGTTGCCAATCAGCTGAATTTAAAGTAAAGAGATTAACCTGGTTTATCCAGGTGGTCACAATGAGATCACCAGGATCCTTTAAGGGACTAGAAGAAGGAAGAAAAGTGAGTGTGAGATAGATGATAGAGTGAGAAAGACTCAAGTGGCCACCTCTGGCTTTGAAAATAGAAGAGATCTAAGAGACAAGGAACGTGAGCAGCCTCTAAATCCTGGAAAAGGCAAGTGAATGAATTCTCCCCTAGAGCCTCCAGAAAGAAACGCAACCCTACTGATACCTGATTTTTAGCCAGCTGAAATACATTTTAGACTTGTGACCTGCAGAACTGTAAGATAATAAATTTTTGTTGTTTTAAGCCACTAAGTTTATGGGAATTATTCCAGCAGCAATAGGAAATTAATACAATGGGCAACTGACAGAAAAATGTTATCAATCTCAGATTCAACAAAGGGCTAGTGTCTAGATATAAAGACAACTTTCAAAACTCAACAGTGAAACAATGGACAATCCAATTAGACACTGGACAAAAGACATGAACAGACATTTCAACAAAGAGGATTTGCAGGTGGAAAATTAGCACATGAAAAAATATTCAACATCACTAGCCATTAGAGAATTGCAAATTAAAACCACAATAAGATACATACATACTTATCATGAATGGCTAAAATAATAAATATAATAGTAACAACACTAAATGCTGGCAAGGATGTGAAAAAACTGAATTACTCACACACTGTTGTTTGAATATAAACTGGTACTGCCACTCTGGAAAACATTTTAGCAGTTTCTTACAGCCTGTACACAAATGTTCATGGCAACTTTTTTCATAGTTACTAAAAACTGGAAACAATCTAGATGTCTTTCAGAAAGTGAAGGTGGTACAACTATGGTACCACCTTACCATGGGATACTACTCAGCAATAAAAAGGAGTAAACTGTTGGTACATGCAACAACTTGGGTGAACCTCCAGGACATTATGTTGAATGAAAAAGGCTAATGCTAAAGGTTACATATTTTATGATCCAATTATATAACATTTTGAAATGACAAAACTATAGAAATGGTCATATTAATCATTGTCAGGGGTTAGGGATGAGGATGAGGGGAAAGGTTGGAGAAAGGTTACTGTGGTTATAATAGGGCAACAAGAGAGATTCTTATGGGATGTAACTGTTCTGCATCTTCACTGTGTTGATGGATATGTGAACTTATGATAAAATTACATAAAAATAAGTGCACATAACACACACAAATGAATGCAAGTAAAACTGAAAACTGAGTAAGATAAATGGATTACATCAAGGCCAATATCCTGGTTTTGATATTCTACTATAGTTTTCAAGATGTTATCATTGGAGAAAACTATATGAAGGAACTTGGACACTCTGTATCATTTTTAACTGAATTTGATACACAGTTAAATTTTAAATCAAATTAAAATGTTTAAAAAAGAACTATATACAAGTATTCATAGAAGATTTATGGATAGTGCAAAAAACTCAAATGTCTTTCAGTTAAATAAACTGTAGCATATCCACACCATGGACTACTACACAGCACTAGAGAGAAACAAACTATTGACACACTTGACAGCTTTGATGACTCTCAAGGTATTATGCTGGTTGGAAAAAGCCAACCTCAAAAAGTTACATAGTGAATGATTTTTATATACTATTTACTTAACATTCTTGAAATGACAAAAACATAAACATGGAGAACAGATTAGTAATTGCTAGGGGTTAAGAATGAGGAGAGTGATGGTGTCTGCAATTCAGAGCGTTAACACGAGGGATCATTTGGGTATAATTATTCTGTACCTCAAAAGTGGTGGCAGTTGCACAAATTGACACACTTGATAAAATGTTATTGAATTAAACACACGCACCCACATGTGCACAAAAATGGGTGAAATTGGAGTAAGTTTAATGAATTACATCAATGCCAATTTCCAGGTTGCAACACTGTATAGTAGTTAAGCCAGATGTTACCACTCGGAAAAACTTTGTAAGAGGTACATGGAAACTCTTGTAATCATTTTTATGACTACATGTGAATCTAAAATTATCTCAAAAACAAATTAATAAAAATCAATTGACCGAACAACTGTATATATGTACTTCTCTAGTGTATATGAGACATTTTCCAGTATTAACCATATGTTAGGCTATAAAATTAAGTCTCAATAGATTTAAAAATATGGATGTCATATAAAATATCTTCTCTGCCTACAATAAGATGAAGTTAGAGATCAATAACAGAAAGAAAGCCAGAAAATTCACAAAATTATGGAAATTACACAACATACTCTTAAACAACCAATAGATCAAAGAAGAAATTACAAGGTAAATTAGAAAAGACTTAGAGATAAGTGAAGACAAAAACACAACATAACAAAACTTATGGGAAACAGAGAAAGCGATGTTCATGGAAAGGTTTATATCTATAAATGTTTACATTAAAAAGTGAGAAAGATTTCACATCAATGATTTAATTTTGCAACTTAAGGAACAAGAAAAATAAAAACAAACTAAACCAAAGCTAGCAGAAGGGAAAAAGTAAAGATTAGAGCAGAGACAGATGAAATAGAGAATAGAAGAACAATGGAGAAAACTCAATTAAAAGTTACCTCTTTAAAAAGATTGAGAAAATTGACAAACATCTATCTAGATGGAATAAGAAAAAAGATAGAATATTAAATTATTAACATCAGAAATGAAAGTGAGGACATTTTATTTCTGCAGAATCAGATTTGAACAGAAATAAAAAATACTATAAGTAAGTACTATGAACAATTGTTCACCAACAAATTGTATAACCTAGATAAAATGGAAAAATTCATAAAAACACAAAACCTACCAAGAGGAAGTCATGAAGAAACAGAAAATCTGAATAAATCTATAACCAGTGAGGAGATTGAATTGATAATCAAAAATCACCCAAGAGAGAAAAGCCCTAGACCTGATGGATTCAGAGCTGAATTCTACCAAACATTTGAAAATCTAACACCACTCCTCCAACTTCTCCAAAAAAAAAAAAAAAAAAAAAAATGAAGAGGAAGAAACACTTCCTAACTCATTTTATGAAGCCAGTATTACCCAAAGCCAGACAAAGACACTATAAGGAAAGACCACTACAGATCCATATACCTTAAGAATATTAATGCAAAAATTCTAAAAAAGATACCGGCAAACCAAAATCATCAGTGAATTAAAAGGACTGTAAACAACAGCCAAGTGAGTTTTATTCTAGGAGTGCAAGGATGGCTCAACATACAAAAATTTACAAATGTAGCACAGCACATTAATAGAACAAAGTGCAAAAACTACATGATCATCTCAATTTGTGCAGAAAAAGTATTTGGCGCAATTCAACACTTTTCATAATAAGAACACACAACAAACTAGTAATATAAGGAAATTACCTCAACTTACTAAAAGCCATATATAAAAACCCCAGAGCAAACATTATACTCCATGAAAAAAAGACTGAAAACTTTCCCTTTAAGATCAGGAACAAGGCAAGGATGCCCACTTTCTCCTCTTCTATTCAATATAGTATTTGAAGTTCTAGCCAAAGCAAGTAGGCAAGGAATACAAATTGGAAAGGAAGAAGTAAAATTATTTCTGTTTGTAAGTAATATTATTTTATATGTAGAAAACCTTAAAGATTCCTCCAGAATCCATTAGAATTAATAATTCAATTCAGCAACATAGCAGGATACAAAGTAAACACAGAAGATATATTTGCATTTTCACTACAATGAACACTCTGAAAAGGAAATAAGGAAACAATTCTATTTACAAAGGAATAAAAAATAATAAAATACTTATGTATTAATGCAACCAAGGAAATGAAGACTTACACACTGAAAACTGCAATACGTAGTGAAAGAAATTAAAGGAGACATACACAAATGGAAGCACATCCCATTTTTGTGATTGGAAAATTTAATATTGTTAAAATGTCAAAACAGTTGACTCTCTGTATTCCAAATCCCCAGGTTCTTCATCCACAGATAGGAAGATTCAATGTAATCCCTATCAAAAAGTACCAATGATTTTTTTTTAAGAAATAGAAAAACTCATCCCAAAATTTATAAGGAGCCTCAAGAGACTCCAAATAACCAAACCAATCTTCATCGACAAAGAACAAAACTGGAGGACTCACACTTCCTGATTTCAAAACTTTCTATAAGGCTACAGTTACCAAAGCTATATAATACTGGCATAAGACAGATATAAAGACCAATGGAATAAAATACAGAACCCAGAAATAAACCCTTGTACATATGGTCAAATGATCTTCTCTAATACCAGTAAACAAGGAAAGAAGAGCCTTTGCAACAAATAGTACTAGGAGACCTGGATATTCATATGCAAAAAACTAAAGCTATACCCTTACCTAAAAATTAACTCAAAACGGATATGGATCAACTAAATAAAAGATTAGACAATTAAACTCCTAGAAGAAAACACAAGGCAACCATTATGACATTGGATTTGGCAATGATTTCTTGAATATAAAACCAAAGAGAGAGGCAAAAACAACAATAAATAAACAAATATGTCTTCATAAAAATAAAATTTTTGTGTAACAAAAGACACTGTGAAAAGAGTAAAAAGACAACCCATAGAATGGGAGAAAATATTTGCAAATAATTTATTCAGTAAGGAGTGGATATTTATAATACACAGAGAACTCCTAAAACTCAACAACAAAACAATGATCAACCTGATTCAAAATGGGTTAAGGGATAGACATTTTTCCAAAGAAAATACACAAATGGCCAATAAGGTCATAAAAAGATGGTCAATATTACTAGTCACCAGGGAAATGCAAATCAAAACCACAATGAGATATTACCTTACACGGATCAGGATGGCTACTATCAAAATAAATAAATAGAAAATAACAAGTGTTGGTGACAATATGGAAAAATTGAAGTCCTGTACACTGCTGATTGGAATGTAAAAGGGTACAGCCAGTATGGAAAACAGTATGGCACTTCCTCAAAGAGTTAAAAATAGAATTATATGATCCAGTAATTCCACTTCTGGATGCATACCAAAAAAGTTGAAAGCAGAGTGTCAAAGAGATAGTTGGTGACAAGGAGATTTAAGAAGAAGACCTCTCTATGTGGGCAAAAAAAAAAAAAAAAGGAGATTTTTGTGTTCTATGTGAATATTCACCAGTGATCTCAGCAGAGGAAAAGTTTAATAACTAAGTGAATAAGATGACCCATTTTGTGGATATCAGTTAGTCTCCTTCTCCAGCCATTCCTGCCATTGCCCAATGGGCTCATGAACCAAGTAGCTGTGGTTTCAGGGATGGATATTATGCATGGGCTCAGCAACATGGACTTACACTCACCAAGGCCAACCTGTCTACAACCACTGCTGAGTGGCCAATCTGCCACCAGCAGAAACCAACACTGAGTCCCAGATATGACACCATTCTCCTGGGTGATCAGCCAGCTTCCTGGTGACAAGTTGATTACATTGGATCATTTCCATCATAAAAGGGGCAAAATTTTGTTCTTAATTGACTAGACACTCTGAATACATAGTTGACCTCCCTAATGCAATGCTTCTGCCAAAACTACAATCTGTGGACTTGCAGAATGCCTTATCCACTATCATGTTATTTCACATAGCATTGCTTCTAATCAAGGAACTCACTTCACGGGGAAAGATGTGTGGCAATGGGCCCATGCTTATGGAAGTCACTGGTCTTTCTAAGTTTCCCACTTTCCTGAAGTAGCTAGTTTGATAGAACAGTAGAATGGCCTTTTGAAAATCAGTTACTGTGCCAGCTAGGAGACAAAAGCTTGCAGGGCCAGGGCAAGATTCTCCAGAAGGCTGTGTGTACTCTAAATCAACATTCAATATATGGCACTGTTTCTCCCATAGCCAGATTTCATGGGTCCCGAAATCAAGGGGTGGAAATAGCAGTAGCACCATCACACTTACCCCTATTGACCCACCAGTAAAATGTTTGTTTCTTATTCCCATGATTTTCTGCTCTGTTGGCCCAGAGATATTAGTTCTAGAAGAAGGAATGCTTTCACCAGGGGACACAACAATGGTTCCATGGAATAGAAGTTAAGACTCCAACCTGGCACTTTGAGTGCCTCATGCCTCTGAGTCTACAGGCCAAGAAGTGAGCTATGGGGTTGACAGGGGTGATTGGTCTGGACTACTAAGGGGAAAGTGTAATACTACTCCAAAATGGACATAAGGAAGAGTATGTCTGGAGTACAGGAGATTCCTTAGGGTATCTCTTAGTATTACCATGCCCTGTGATTAACATCAATGGGAAATTATAAGAACCCAATGCAGGCAGGATTAGTGACGGCCCAAACCCTTCAGTAATAAACCTTTGTGTCACCTCACCAGTTGACAACCAGCTCAGATGTTTGCTGAAGGCAAAGGGAATACAAAATAGATAATGGAAGAAGGTAGTTATAAATACCAGCTATGACCATGTGACCAATTAGAGAAACAAGAACTGCAATTTTCATGAATATTTCTTTTTTATTTTGTGGATTTGTGGGTGTTTCTATATATATACACACATAAAATATTTTTCTTTCATTTGTTTATCATATAACTTGAAATGTATTGACTTTATAACATAGTATTGAATATTGCTAATTTTACAACATAGTATATAAGTTACGAGATATTAAGTAGAAGAGTCAACATCACTCAAGGACATCATCTCCTCTTCTGTGGAAATAGTGCATTCTCAGTTGTGTGCAGGATAGGTGTATCATGTCAGACAGAATTATAACCTTGTTATTGTCTTTATGTAGATATGAAAGATGGTTTAAGGAAATGCATATGAATCTGGTTGGAAAGGCTAGACTTCTAGTGGTTAATTTTACGTGTCAATTTGACTGATCTATGGGGTGTCCAGACATTTATTTGGTCAAGCATTGTTCTCAGTGTGTCTGTAAGTGTGTTTCTGCACAAAATTAAGATTTGAATTGGTAGACTGAGTAAAGCAGATTGCTCTCCCTAATATGGGTGAGGCACATACAATCAGTTGAAGGCCTGCGTAGAACAAAAAAACTGAGTAAAAGGGAACTTCTCCTGCCAGACTGCCTTCAAGCTAGGACATCAGTTTTCTCCTCCCTTCAGACTCAAACTGAAATATTGGCTCTTCCTAGGTCTCAAGCCTGCCAGCTTTTGCACTGGAACTATATCATGATCTCTCCTGGTTCTCAGACCTTCATACTTTAGACTGGAATTATATTATCAGATCTCCTGGTTCTCCAGGTGGTATATTTTGCCACCTGAAGATATTGGGACTTGCCAGCCTCCATAATCAGGTAAGCCAGTTCTTTAAAACAAACAAACAAACAAACAAACAAACAAATCTCTCATTGGTTGTTTTTATGAAGAACCCTGACTAATACATCCATTTTGACAGTCTCCGTCTTTTAATTAGGGTATTTGAAACATTATAGTTAATAGCTTATTGTTATATTTAGATTTAGGTCTAAGATTCCTTTTTTTTCCTGCCTATTTTTTCTAATTTTCATTCTACTATTTCCCTTTTTCTGCCTTCTTTTGAATTATGTGAATATTTTTAACATTGAATTTCAGTTAAATACTTATAGCCCCTTTGCATTCTATCAATATTTAGAGTCAATACTTCATCCCTACATGTTGAATGTAGAAATCTCACCATCCATCAGTTTTTTTTTTTCTTTGCCCTCTATGGTATGGTTTTCTTTTGTGTTACATTAACTACACTAAAATCTTCATCAAGAAATGTTACATTTTTTCAATAATTTTATTTTAAAGAACTAAAAGGAAAATATCATATTATATTTACTTAATTTTTCAAAATTTTTCTTGCTCTTCCCTTATTTCTGATGTACCAAATTTCCCTCCAGTATCATTTCTCTTTTTGCTAAAAAACTTCATTTAGCAGTTGTTTCAGGGCAGATCTGATGTCAACAAATTCTTTTCATCTGAGAATTTCCTTTCATCTGAGAATGTCTTTATTTTACTTCCATTCTGAAGTATATTTTCACTGAATATGGAATATTGAGTTGCGAGTGACTTTTTTTTTGAGTACTTGAAAAATGTCATTCTAATTTCTATGGTTTCTGATGAGAAATTCACATTCAAATAATAAACTATAGATAATATATTTTTCTCTGACTTATTTCAAGTTTTCTTTTCTTGATCATTAAATGTCAGCAGTGCTTGTGAAATATAGGTGTCTGGGCAGGGATATTAGGGAGTCTATCCATTTTTAGGTTTGCCAAGATTCTGGAATCTATAAACTTATGTCTTCTGCCAAATTAGGCAGTTTAAAGCCATTTACCTTCATTTTCTTTCAGTATCATGCTCTTCCTCCTCTCCAGAAACTCTGATGACACAAATGTTAGACCTTTTTTTACTGTCCCTCAGACTACTGGGATCTGTTTTTGTTTTTTTCGTTTTTTTGTTTTTTTTTTTTCTTGCTTATTTTTCTCTGAGTTGTTCAGATTCAATAATTTTTATTTTCTATCTTCATGTAACTAACTCTTCTATGTCATCTTCCTTATATAAGCTATTCAGCCCAACCAATGCATTTTTTATTTTGCACCTCTTAGTTTTCTTAAATAAAACTTTTTAAATTTTTTTAAATATTAAAATTTAAAAATTTTTCAAATTTTAAATTTAATGCTAAAATTTCCATTTTGTTTTTCTTGTTTTCTATTTTTATGCTGAGGCTTTCTATTTTTTCATTTGTTTCAAGAATGTTTGGAATTGCTTGCTACACCATTTTTACATTAGCTATTTTAAAGTTTTACCAAATAAATCCAGCATATGTAAGTTCAGCATTAGCCTTTTCTCATTAGAGTTGAGATTTTCCTGGTTCTTTATATGCCAAGTAATAATGTATTATATCTGGACAGTTTGAATAGTATGTTATGAGACTTATTCTTGTTTAAATACTATGATGAATGTGGACATTTTTATTTTAGCAAGCAATCAACTTGGTAAAGTTCAGGCTTAATGTTTCAACTTGCCAATTTTGGGCTGTGGCCCCAATATTAGCTTAGTTTTCAAAGCCTTTGAAGTGTTATACAGATTTTTCCATGTACTTGTCACGCAGTGGCCATTCGAGGACCTGTATGGTAGTCTAGTTTTAGTTCTCCAAGTCTTTTTGGTGCTATTTAGGATTAGATCCATGTATGCAGAACTCAGAGGTCACTTTGGGAAGGAAACTCCATGCAGCTGTTCATGCATTCTTGGACTCATTCTTGAACTGCAACATATCGCAAGGTGTAATGCCAACAGATGAAGTCATGGGTGCAAAAGGTCCTGTGGCAGGACCTACTAAAGTTCTACAATAGTTGTTTCATATATTCTTTCTCTGTTTCTATTTTTTTTCTTTTCCCAAACATTTTATTATGAACATTTTCAAACATAAAAATAATTGAAATAATTCTTCAATGATCACCCTTGTAACCTGCCACCTTGATTCTAGAATCATTGATAAGTCTGTGCTTTATCATATATCTTTCCTTCCAGCCATAAATTCATCTTTTTTTAATATATCTTTTTCAAAATGAATAGCAGACATCAGTGACCTTCATGCTTAAGCACTTTGGCATGCATATCATTAGCTAAAGTTCAGGATTTCATTATAGCATGATGTACAAATCTGAAACATATCATTCAATGAATTTTGACAAATGCATACACTTCTGTAGCTCAAACACCCATAAAGATACAGAACATTCCCATCACCCCAGAAAATTCTTATGCTTATCACAGTCATCCCACCCTTATCCTCAGAAGCAACCACTATTCTGATTTTTTTCTGCTACAGATTAATTTTGCTTCCTCTAAAACTTCATATAATTTGAATATTACTCTTTTGTGTAAGGCTTCTGTTACTAAGCATAAAGTTTTTGAGATCTTTCTTATTGTTGTATGTGTCATAATTATTTTTTATTTCAAAAAACTTATGGGGTACAAATTTTTTTTTTTGTTACATGGATGAATCACATCATGCTGAAGTTGAGGATTTCGTGTGCCCTTCACCAGAATAGTGTACATTGTATTTGATAGGTAAACTTTTATCCCTCACCCCACCCTCTCTCCTTCTTAGTTTTCAGTGCCCATTACACCACTTTATGACCATATGGATCTCTCATTTAGCTCCCACTTATAAGTAAGAACATGTTATTTGATTTTCCATTCTTGAGATACTTTACATAGGATAATGGTCTCTAGTTCCATCCAAGTTGCTGCAAAAGGCATTATTTCATTCCTTTTTTTGGCTGAGTAGTACTCCATGTTACATATATATATCACATTCACTTTATCCACTCATCAGTTGATGGACACGTAGGTTTGTTCCATATCTTTGCAATTGTGAATTATGCTGCAATAAACATTTGGATGCAGGTGTCTGTTTTATAAAATGACTTCTTTTCCTTCGGATAGATATATGGTAGTGGGATTGCTGAATAGAATGGTAGGTTTACTTTTAATTCTTGTAGGAATCCCCATACTACTTGCCATAGCAATTGTTCTAGTTTACATTCCCACCAACAGTGTATAAGTGTTTCCTTTTCACC
The DNA here is from genome assembly GCF_020740605.2 of Lemur catta. NCBI lineage: Eukaryota > Metazoa > Chordata > Mammalia > Primates > Lemuridae > Lemur > Lemur catta. The sequence goes on from NC_059131.1 coordinate 77,207,598, forward strand.
ATATCCACACCAACATCTATTGTTTTTTGAGTTTTTCATAATGGCAATTTTGACAAGAGTAAGGTGGTTTCTCATTGTAGTTTTAATTTGCACTTCCCTGATAATTAGTGATGTTAAGCATTTTTTATGTTTTTTGGCCATTTGTCTGTCTTCTTTTGAGAAAAATTTGTTCATGACTTTCACCCACTTTTTGAAAGGGTTATTTGTTTTTATTCTTAATCATTTGTTCAAATTCTTTGTAGATTCTTCATATTAGCCTTTTGTCAGATGTATAGTTTATAAATGTTTTCTCCCATTCTGTAGGTTGTTTTTATATATAGAAGTTTGATATCAATCTTTGTTAAATCTCCCATTTCCCTACTTAAGATGTTCAATTTTGCTCTAACTTCTTAAACATAAGAATAAAGTTACAATAAATTAATCTCTTTTTCTACTGATTCTGTCACCAGTATCATTGCTGGGTCTATTTCTATTGATTTGTTTTTTACTGCTCATTTTGGTCATATTCTTTCAACTTTTTGCATCTCTGGTAATTTTATATTTAATTTCCAACATTGGGAAAATTACTTTGTCGGAAGATGGAAATTTTAGTAGATCAGTTGTGGTGCTTGTTCATTTGTCCTGTGTTTCACTAAATTATTTTAAAGTACTTTGATCTCTTGAGGTTAGCTTTTAAGTTTTGATTGGCAGATATAAAGAAACTTTAGTTTATGACTAACTATACCCCACTATTGAGGCAATATCATTTTGAGTACTCTAAACAAGACCTCTTGAATTATAAGATTTTCTATTCTTATTAATGGTGATAGAAACATTGCCAGCCATGAAAGCTACAGAAGTAAAAGTTGTTTATTCTGTTCCTTTCAGGTGGTTCTTTCCCAGTCCTCAGATAATTTCCTCACATTCATATGTTAATCAATAACCAGCTCAGCCGAAGACTTGGCAGGGACCTTCTGGATATTTCTGGAAGCTTCTCTCTCTCTCTTTCTTTCTCCCCTCCTCCTCCCCTCCTTTCTGGTACTCTGCCCTGTGAACTCTAGCTGTCTCGGCCTTCCTGTACTCCTAGCTTTGTCTCATCAATGCAGGTAGTCTACCAGGTTCTGACTAGGTTCCTTTTCCTTGAGCTGCAACCTAAAAATGCTTTCCCAACAGTAGACTGTAATTGGATCAATTATAGAGCTCAGCTCACCTCATCTCTGTCCCCTCTTTGGAGTCACTAACCTGTGCTGCCTGGTATCTCTGATGTCTGAAAATCATTGTTACATATATTTAGTTCTGCTTTTCAGTTGGTTCAAGGGGAGGATAAAACTCTGTTACTCCACTTTGACTGGAAGCAGAAGTCCTCAAAAATGATCTTTAAAAAAAAAACATTTTTTTTTTGTACTTATACAGATTTTTCTATTTCCTGACTTTAACCTGTAATCCACTTGATTGTCTCTTACCAAAAGACATTTAATCTTGGGAGGGGATGGGTGTATGCCTACATGATGAGTGCGTTGCACACCCTCTGGGGAATGGTCATGCTTGAAGGTGCAGACCCGGGGAGGTGGGGGGCGGGGAGGGGATGGAGGTATGACTACATGATGAGTGCCAGGCGCACTGTCTGGAGAATGAGAATGGACACGCTTGGGACTCTGACTCGGGGGGATGGGCGGGACATGGACAATGTATATGACCTGAACTTATGTACCCCCATGATGAGCTGAAATAAAAAAAAAAAAGACATTTAATCTTAATTAGTTTATCAGTAAGGTTTCATCTTCATTTTGCTTTATAATTTTCTTGACTCATATAGGGATCTGAATGATAATTCCAGTGTTTTCCAATCAAATTAAATATTTCAAGTTTAAAAACAACCACTGTTGCACACGCAAAAATAACAATAATAATAAAGCCGTTTCTTCTTATTTTGTATCATATGCTGAGCTGGGTGCTTTAAATGTGTTCAGCTTATTGAATGTGCATAGCAGACCAATGTTTCTCTTAATAACCTGATATGACATATGAGAGACCTGAGTCTTTCCTAGTTCAAGCACCAGTTTCAAAGTCATGCAGCTGCAGTGCCACCGTCCAGACTTGAGCCCAGGTCTGATTTTTACCTCTTCCTCCTAACTAACTCTCTTTTCTTGATTGGTGGATGGAGATAGCAGAAATTTATCAAGTTTTGATTTCTAAACAATTCTATTGTTACAATTTTTTAGTATTAAAATTTTATTGTCACACCAAAAAAAAAAAAAATCAAAGAACTGACCTTGAGATCCTATGAGGCAGCTCCTCATTTGTATGAAAATATTTACTATATCTTGTACATACACTTTATATAGAGCATCTCATGCTGCACCACAATCATTTGTTTATTTTCCATCTCCCCCAGGGGCTGTGAGCCCCTTGAAGGCGACAACTGTATTTTATTCTTATCTGTATTCGAAGCATCTAGGCTAATACCTGGCTCTAAGGAAATGTTCAATAAATGCTTATTAAATGAATGAATGTTTCCAATCTACTAAGCTAAAACCCATTTATATTACATTTCATTACTTACAAAAATAGAGAAATAAAAGAAAATCTATTTTACTTATAGGAAATAAGTATATAAAAATTATATCCTAAGGAGCATAAATTTTCCTTTTCAAATGGATCTTTCCCTTTAATACACCCAAGCTCAGATCCTTGTTCTCCCCTAATCGCCGCATAACTACACACCCCACATACCCAACCCCACACTACATGGATCCTAAGATTTGCTAGCAAATGTTTTTAACTAGGCATCTGCTGAAAGCTTCAGAATTAATGAATGGATTTCAAAGGGACTGCGAATTTCCTGGAATTGTTTATAAAATATTGTGTATGTGTGTATTTCTCTTATCAGAAGATGAATAGTTTTTATAATATTTTCAAGAGGGATACAAAATTAGAAATTTTTAAAGATTCCATTAATTACCTCTTAAGTTACCTCTTTCCTCTTTGCACAAAAGATAGGAAAAATGGAAGAAAAGCATGAAGAATAGAAGATAGAAAGCAAGCGAGCAATAAAGAGAGAAACAAAAAAAGGAAGAAAGTTTGGAGGGAAGAGGTTAGAGCAAACTACAGTACTTTCTTCAGTTTCTCAATGCCTTATCCTTCCTGAGCCCACTTCTACTCCACCATTCCACCAAAATAGCTCTGCCAAAAGTCACCTGTCAAAATACTCCTGCCAGAGGTAACCTCTATTCCCAATGCAAAGGATTTATTTCAGTCCCTAAGTTACTGGATGTTCTGCTATATTTGATATTATCTCTTTGCAAGTTAAACACCAAGCTTCTATACGTTGCTGTCTTCTCCTTTCTTCAGTCTGGTGTTTCATAGAATTTTGCCTTCAATTCTTTTTTTATGATATATTCATGGTAGTTGAACTCATTAATGGCCACAGTTTTTATTACCATTTCCTATATTAATGAATTACTTATCTGGAATTATACACACCTAGCCTATTCAGAAGTATTACTATATAGAGAAGTGCCTGTGGGACATTCGTTCCACAGGTTCTTTACCAAATTCCTTGCCTTCTAACATACTCAGGAACCTTTTTTCTGGGTTATTTTTTTGTCACACACTTCTGCCGAGGCCCCATGCTCCAACCATACCAAACTGTTTTCTTTTCCTCACAAATATTATGTTCCTTTCACTTCAATGGCTGAGTCCTGTGTGTTTTCATGAACCTTCTTAAATATGGTAGTTCTCTTGGAAGTCTTCCTCCTGCTTCTAGGGGACTCTATTTAACATTATCATAGCACTGATTATGGTGGATGGTTTGTTAGACTTCTGACTACTTGGCTTGTAGTAGCCGGGCAGCAAGAACTCTATCTTTTAACCCAGTATCAGCAGTGGAGCAGTATCAAAGGCTGGCCACACTGAGTGGTTCCTCAGCAAAGTTTGTTGGAGGAACGAAGGACAAGTCACTGGGTGGCATGTAACGGCAAAGAGGACACCACAAGAGCTGTACGGGCTCTGTCCTTACCAATCATTTTTACCTCATACCTGCTTAACCACCTTTGAGTAGCTGCCTCATGTCCCTTGTTCAATCAGTAATACCAGAGTTTAGTTTGATGATGACTTACAATTATATGTGAAATAACTTTTAGAAATATGAACAGCTATTAAAATGTAAAACACCATACATGTGGAAACAGACTTAGTCAATTTTATGCACATGCTACATTGATCCAAATAGTCACATTTTAAAATAACTTTTATCTCTCTGTGTTTTAACTTCTTAAATTTACTAAAGCATGGACTCATCCATGATAGAAAGCAAATTATAATGAAATTTGATATTAACATATTGAAATATGCTATGAAAATACTTTATGGGCTCCTTGAAACACCTATTAAATTCAATAAAAATGAATCAACATAAAACCAAATGGACTTATGCCTGTTCTTTCATAGTCTTTTAACGTGGTAGACCCACCTCTGATCTATGAAGCTGCTAGGATGTAAAAATGGGCAGTCAGATTTCCCACAAGGTTCTGCTCAAACTCTTTCACTCTACTTTTTTTTATTTTTAATAAATTTTAATTCTTATTCATACTTGTACTACTACCCCTGATACTTAGAGGAGTCTATGTTTTAAAAGGAAAAGTAATTCCAACAGAAGTTCAAAGTCATTGCTCAGCCTGCCAAGGAATGTATTCACATTAATAATGATAGTGCTAGTTGTAAAAGAAGAATAATAACATAGAGTAAAACCAGTACAAATTATCCTTAAACAAATTGGAAAGACAAAAGAGAAATGACTGCATTAATTTAATTCTAAAATTTGGATAAGTTGTCCTCAGAAAAATAAATTTTTATTTCAATTTATTTTAGCAACCAAAATGGACCACTGATGCTAAATCACATAATTTGTGGTGGTTTTTTTTTTTTTTTTCCTTTTAGCATTGTTCTCTGGGGCAGATTTTTCTCCTTAGTGGTTAGAACAGAGCACAGGATGCAATAGTTTTCAGGTAGGAAGCTTGGCCTGTGCCTTCATTGCTACTCTCTCTTTATCAGCACATATTCAATGTACTGCTGGGTTTGCCCTCCTGAAGCCACACGGCTTTATTTGGATATTCCTTTGCTGCCCAAAACACATAGCATAAACTCAAACAGATTTATCAGGTTTTTATGTAACTTGGGGGTTTTGACCTATGAGAGGAGGAAAAATATTTAACAAAAATAAATAAATGGTTTGATGCTTTATTTTCTATCTCTTCTATTGAAAGATAATATAGAGAGAAATAGGGTAGTTTATAGTTACTCTAGTTTTATTTATCACATACCATGTAATTGCAGAAAACCCTAGCCCACATTTGTCAAGAATTTACATTAAATTCTTTCCATGCAAATAAATTTTCTTATTAGGAGAAAAACGAAGTTTTTAGCTATTATAAAACAGGACTTCAATAATTTTTTTAACAAATTGAGGCCATTTTCTTTGTTATATGAAAGATATGTGAGATAGTCTTACATGTTAATAGATAATAATAAAATATAGTGCTCATATATTTAGGAATTCTCCCATAATCTCATATATCTAATAAATACAAAAATCAACAATTAGCTTCAAAAATGGCCAATAATGGAAGATTCATATTACAAATTAAAAATTTCAAAAAATTATAGACACAAAGAAATCAAACAGTAAACTCTGTGGAGCTGAGAGATGCCTTCCCATGTCCATTGCACCTCTGCTACTATAGTGTACCTGATTTGCATTTACAAAAATTGAGGGCCATATTAGTACTTTCTTCATCTGTATACAAGCACATCACAAACATACATTTAATAGAGCTTGGAGGCAGGAATTCCAGAATCATGGAATGAGGACCTATGTAAATCTATTCATCCATATAAATAAAAACACTGACAAAAATTATCAACATCAACTTTTTCACAATTCTAAAAATTGATCAAAAGTATATAACAAACTGAGAAGATACATCAACATACATATTTGTTTTTTAAAAAAATGCTTAATCTTGATAAGAACAATAGAGTTTCTGGTGTTGTGACTTGACCTGCTCCCATTCCCCTCCCTTCAACTTTATAGCAGTCTTTAAAAGAAGCAGCCTAAGAACTATGGTGTCTCAGAAAACCATCAGCCCTGTAGTTATGGGAGGGCAAAGACTGGGTTTACAGTTCCACAAAAAGTCCTTTGCTCAAAACATTGTCACTATTGACCTGTCTGCCAGATCCATTTGCAGGGCATGCCATCATTTTTCTCCTTATTTGCTCTGTGGGAAAAGCCCTGTTTCCAAGGTGTCTGTCATAAACAATCAGCAACAATTGTTTAATATCCCAGCTTCATGAGGCTGCAGTATCAATGGGGGAAAATGAGAATCTGACCAAAAACTTAAAAGAAACACAACAGGATTTAGAGATTATAGTGTAGAGTATATAATAGGATGTCAATAGGGACCTTTTAAAGTGGTGGTGATATATTCCTGTGAATCTAGAAAACCATGCACATATGCAATGCCATGTGTATATCCAGGAGAGAACCAAGAGAGCTGCAATCTCTCCTTTTTGATGTTAAAGCCCTGAACGGGCAGGAAGTGAATGCTAAGGCAGAGTTGTAAACTCTGCCTGAGGAGAGGGTAGGCAAGCAGGGATCTGTTTTACAGAATGTGCAAGTTTTATTATTTAAAGTGTTCAATTTTCAAGAAAAATTTATGTGATACACACAAAAAAGGAAAAGTATGGCCCCTCTGGGGGGAAAAGCATAGAGCTGCTATAGAAGCAGTCAATGTAACAATTCTTAAGGGAGGCAGATGTTCGGGTTACTAGAAAAAGACTTTAAATAAATCATTATAAACATGTTTAAAGAACTAAAGGAAAACACTAAAGGAAAATTAATGGAAAATATGATAACGAGGTCTTAGCAAATCAAAAATATCAATAAAGACATAGAAATTATACATATGAAGGCAAATTGAAATACTAGAGCTAAAAAGTATAATAAATGAAAATTTCACTAGTAAGGCAGAACAGGAGATTCGAACTGGCAGAAGAGAGAAATGGCAAACTCAAAAAATAAGTAATAGAGATTATTCTGTCTGAGGAATAGAAAGAAAAAAAGAATAAAGAAATAAGGAATGAAATTCACAAATTTGATGGAAAACATTAATCTAAAAGTCTAAGAATCTCAACAAACTTCACGTAGGATAAACTCAAGAAAGTACACACCTCATCACATTATAGTCAAAAGCAAAAGGCAAAAAGAAAAACTTGTAAGTAGGAGAAAAAATGACTCATCACATGTAAGGAATTCTTAATATAAGTAATGGCTGACTTCTCATCAGAAATCATCTATTCTAGGTGATGGTTCTACAAGAGTTAAAAAGGGAATGAGGGCCAGGTGCAGTGGCTCACACCTGTAATCCTAGCACTCTGGGAGGCCGAGGTGGGTAGACTGTTTGAGCTCAGGAGTTCGAGACCAGCCTGAGCAAGAGTGAGACCCCATCTCTACTAAAAATAGAAAAGAAATTATACGGACAGCTAAAAGCATACATATATATAGAAAAAATTAGCTGGGCATGGTGGTACATGCCTGTAGTCCCAGCTACTCGGGAGGCTGAGGCAGGAGAATTGCTCAAGCCCAGGAGTTTGAGGTTGCTGCGAGCTAGGCTGATGCCACGGCACTCTAGCCTGGGCAACAGAGTGAGACTCTGTCTCAAAAAAAAGAAAAAAATATAAAAGGGAATGAGATGATACACTTAAAGTGTTAACAGATCATTAATCAAGAATATTATAGTTCACCAAATTAAGACATTTCCAAATAAAAACAGAGACTTTCTTACTAGCAGGCCACCCCACAAGCAACACTAAAGTGGTTTATTCGTGCTCAAATAAAAGGAAGTTAGATAATAGGTTCAACTGCAGGAAAAAATAAAAAGCACCAGTGAAGGTGCTAATTAGGTAAATATAAAAAATAGCATAAATATATTTTTGGTAATATTTTATTCTATATCATTTTAAAGACAACTACATAGCAGTAATTTTAAAAATGTGTTGGTGGGCTCATAATATCTAAAGATCAAATTAACATAACAATAATAGCACAAAGGAGGGGTAAATGGAGCAATGTTGAAACGAATCTTCTGTATACAATTTAGATTACATTAGTATTAATCTAAACAAAATTATTTTTAATTAAGATACTAAATGTAATCCCCAGAGCAACCATTAAAGCAAACTACACACACAAATACATGCACGTGTGCACATGCGCATGCACACACACACACATATATGTACTCACACAAACAAGAAAACAACAAGGGAATTAAATGGTACACTAGTTGGGGCAGTAGCACATGGACCCAGTTACTCAAAAGGCTAAGGCAGGAGTATTACTTGAGCCCAGGAGTTCAAATCCAGCTTAGGCAATTTAGCAAGCACCTGTTTCTACAAAAATTTTTTAAATAATGAAATAAAACAAAAAATGAAATAAAATGGTACACTAGAATATATCTATTTAGTATAAAAGATCAGTGACAGAGACAGCAACAAAGGTATGAGGCACATGAAAATAATTAGCAAAATGACAGAGGTAAATTCTACTTTATTGTTAATTGCATTAAATATAAATGGATAAAACACTCCAATCAAAGGGAAATATTGAAAGAATGGGTAAATATATGACATGGTTATGTGCTGTCTATAAGAAAGACACTTTGGATCCAAAGACATAAATAGATTTAAAGTAAAAAGATGGTAAAGGATATATCATACATTTAGAAACCAAAAAGGAGCTGGGGTAACTATATTAATATTAACAAAATAGACTTTAAAACAAGTATAATAAAGATTAGATCAGAAATAAATAGAGGACAGAAAAACAATAGACTTATATTTTTCTTAAATTCTATAAGGAATTAGACACTTAGATGAAAGAAACAAATTTCTTTAACACAAAAACAACTGAAAATGACTCAAAAAAATAGAAAATCTGAATAGATTTATAACCAGCAAAGACACTGAATTAGGAATCTTAAAATTTCCCACAAAGAAAAGCTGAGGCCAGCTTGCCTTCATTAATGAATTCTACTGAACATTTAAGAATAATTAACACCAATCATTCAAAAACTCTTCTGAAAAAGTAAAATTCAAGATCTTGCAGAATACAAGATCAACATACAATAATTATTGTACTTGTATACATTCACTATGAACAATCTAAATATAAAAAATAGCAATTTGATTTATAATACAACCCACAATCCAGGTTGTCCCAAAATTCTCCATACAAAGGAAAAAAATTGTAATGAATATTTTGTAAATAAAGGGACATTTAGCTACAATTTCCATTTTTCCTATGTATGGCAACTTTTGGGATACCCTGTAATAAAATACTTATGGAATTTAACAAAGAAGTGCAAGACTTGTATACTAGAAACTGAAAAACATTGTGGAAAGATTAAGTGAGTACAAAATTTTTTCTTGGGATAATGAATATGTTCTAAAATTAAAATGTGGTGATGCGTGCACAACTCTGTAAATATACTAAAAAACATTGAATTATATATTTTAAATGAGTAAATTGTATGATATATAAATTAGATCTTCATAAAGCTGCTTAAATTTTTTTTAAAAATAGCTACTCAGATTGCATCATATTTATCTCTTTTAATTTCCATCTTATCCATAAGATTATGTATTTCCTGGGGATGTGGATTATGTCTTACTATTAGTTGAATCTCCAGCTAATGGTCAATTTTTGGTTTGTTGGTACAGACTGCTAAATATTTACTTGATACATAAACAAAAATATCATGTTTATTATAAATCTGAATTAGGGCAAAGAATTCTCTTTTTAACTTTTTAACTCTTGTAGAACCATCACCTGGAATAGTCCTGCTCCGTTGTAACCACTCAGTAATTACTGGATAAACTATTGATACATAGGCAAAGAGATAGCCTAATTAACACTTTGCTGGGCAATATGCTATGTTATTAATTTTGAAGGCTCCAGAATAAAGCTAACCTTCTTCTGTATCTGGAACTATCTGATCCTGTGCTTTAATTATTAAAGATTTATAATTCATATCTGACATACAGCTTCACCGCATGTTTTAAATTTCTGTGTACTTGTCAAAGGATGCTCTAATATTAATAAATATATCATTTTGAGGTAAGTACATCATTTTGAGGTAAGTACATATACACTAAACCCACAGCCAACATCATACCAAACAGGGAAAACTTGAAAACATTCCTGCTTAGAATTGGATGTCCTCTATCACCACTTCTTTTCAACATAGTGCTAGAAGTCCTAGCCAGAGCAATCAGACAAGAGAAGGAAATCAAGGGCATCCAAATGGGGTCAGAAGAGGTCAAACTATTGCTCTTTGCTGATGATATGATTTTATATTGAGAAAATGCCAAAGATTCTGCCATGAGACTACTGGAATTGATAAATAAATTCAGCAAAGTCTCAGGTTACAAAATTGATGTACACAAATCAGTAGCATTCATATATGCCAGCAATGGTCAAACTGAGAACCAATTCAAAGACTCCATACCTTTTACAATATCAACAAAGAAAATAAAATGTCTAGGAATGTATTTAAGTAAGGAGGTGAAAGACTCTACAGAAAGAACTATGAATAACTGAGAAAGGAAATAGCAGAGGACATAAACAGATGGAAAAACATACCATGCTCATGGATCAGCAGAGTCAACATTGCAAAAATGTCTGTACTACCCAAAGTGATCTAGAGATTCAATGCAATCCATCTTAAAATACCAACATCAATTTTCACAGATCTAGAAAAAATAATTCTACACTTTGTATGGAACCAGAGAAGACACTGTATAGCAAAAGCAACGTTAAGCAAGAAGAACAAGTTGGGAGGCATCAATTTACCAGACTTCAGGCTATACTACAAGGCTATAGTAACCAAAACAGCATGTTACTGGCACAAGAACAGAGACATAGACCAATGGAACAGAACTGAGAACCCAGATATAAAACCATCCTCATATAGCCATCTGATCTTTGACAAAGCAGACAAAAAACATACACTGGGGAAAATAATCCTTATTCAATAAATGGAATTGGGAAAATTGGATAGCCACATGTAAAGACTGAAACAACATCCTCATCTCTCACCTCTCACAAAAATCAACTCATGATGGATAACAGATCTAAACCTAAGGCATGAAACTAAAAGAATTCTAGAAGAAAATGCTGGAAAAACTATTACAGACATTGGCCTAGGCAAAGAATTTATGAGGAAGTCCCTGAAGGCAATCACAGCAACTAAATAAATAAATAAATAAATGGGACCTGATCAAATTTAAAAGTTTCTGCCCAGCCAAGGAAACTATCATGACAACAAACAGACAACCTACAGAATGGGAGAAAATATTCACATGCTACATATCCAATAAAGGGCTGATAACTATAATCTATATAGAACTCAGGAAAATCAACAAGAAAAAATTAAACAACTCCACTAAAAAGTGGGCTAAGGACATGAGCAGAAACTTTTCAAAGGAAGATAGACTAATGGCCAACAAACATATGAAAAAATGTTCAACATATCTAATCATCAGGGAAATGCAAATCAAAGCCACAGTAAGATATCACTTAACTCCAGTGAGAAGGGCTTTTATCAAAAAGTCCCAAAACAACAAATGTTGTCATGGATGCAGAGAGATGGGATCATTCATACACTACTGGTGGGACTGCAAACTAGTACATCCTCTATGGAAAGTAGTATTGGAGATACCTCAAAGAACTAAAAGTAGAACTACCATTAGATCCCTCAATCCCACTACTGGGAATCTACCCAAAGGAAAAAGAGACATTCTATTAAAAAAGACATCTGCACTCGAATGTTTATAACAGCACAATTCACAATTGTAAAGATGTGGAAACAACCCAAGTGCCCATCAATATATAAGGGGATTAATAAAATGTGGTATATGTATACCATGGAATACTACTTAGCCACAAAAAACAATGGTGATCTAGCACCTCTTGTATTATCCTGGATAGAGCTGGAGCCCATTCTTCTAAGTGAAGTATCACAAGAATGGAAAAACAAGCACCACATGTACTCACCATCAAATTGGTATTAATTGATCAACACTTATGTACACATATGGTAGTAACATTCATCAGGTGAAGGGCAGGTGGGAGGGGGCAGGGGGGGAACACTCTTGAAGCTCTGACTTGGGTGGAGCAAAGGCAATATATGTAACCTAAACATTTGTATGCCTGCAATATTCTGAAATTTTAAAAAAAGAGAATAAAAAATTAGAAAAAAACTTGGAGTAAAAACGAGTATAATTTAAAAAATTAGTAAATTTAAAACCTTTACACAGAACTCTGTTCTGTATAGTTCACAGTATAAATTACACAAAAAATAATTTTTTTCAAGGCAGGGTCTTATCCAACTCTAACTCTATTATCTGCTATAACGTCATCTCCCAAAATATATTGATAAAAATAATCCATACCTGGGAAGCTTATCAAATTCCTTCCCCAAAATCAAATTTTGCTGTTTCTTCAAAACAAAGTCTCATTTTGTGAAAGACAAGGAGAAACATCCCCCAGATATTTTAGGAATCTTAAATGAACCTTCTCTTTCTGCCTTTATTCCGTTTCATTTTCATTTCTGAATAATATATGCTCATTGCTTAGTGTGGTACTTGAGCTTAACAGTGTGTATTATCAATATTCCAACACGTAAAGTTACTTTCTTGGAAAGAGACTCTTCTTAGGTGGGTCTTGTCAGTATCTTCATGTTCTTCTGACTTGCTGCATTGCTTTTGATCCCTTGTTAAGGAAATCTGTAATGACCACAGAAAAGGATGACCTGTGGATACACACATGGAGGTTATATTACCAGTAAGTAAGGGTACGAATGATGACATTCCTGTTCAGAGGAGGATTTATCCTTTTGCAGAGGCTAGGAATTCTTCAGCCTGTACACAGTCCCATTAGAAAACCTGGGTTTCATTTTTTCTGATAACATGTCACAGAGCTTCCATATGTGTCCCAGGGTGTCTCCCACCTGCCTGCCTGCTAGTCAGTGGGGGTCCTGGATTCCGGGTTGCCTTTTTTGATCCCTGCTGTTGGGCTTGAACAGAGTTGCTGCAGAAGAGGCCAAGAAGGGCTGGCCTAAGTGAAACAAGAGCAATCATAATAAATAGCAGATAGAAACAGTTTTCATTTTGTTGGATAGATCATCAAAGGTGAGCCAGAGAAAATCTGGGGGGAGAGGTCACCTGTAACCTTTAAATGTATGTAAGAAAATTACCATAGTCCCTCAAAATATGTTTCTTGGTTTCACTGTCTGACTAGCTGTGTCTGCCCCAGTACACTCTGAGTCCATGTAATGGCTCTATCAAGAATTGTGCCTATATATTTAACATAAAAAAGCTTATTCTGCTTCAAGCACTGTAATACAAATGTTCTAATTTAATGCGTGAGTGATTTTGATTTGGCCAATTATTATTCATATTGTTGGTTATGGCTATGGCCTCAATGAGTCTTTTGAATCAGCATGTTAGTTCTAACACCCCAGGTTTTGATTTCCATTTGTATAGACACTCTTTTCACTCTTTTTCCAATAAATATGTCTCAACCTTCCTATCTCTTAATTCTGAGTGATCCCTCGTTTGTGGTTCAAGATCCTCTTTGAAACAGAGTCAGGCGCCCGCCTGATTTTCCACTTGCAGTGCTGGGACTTTTCCTTCTTGCCCTCCATTCTCCTGCCAAGCGAGACCACCCTGGTGTCCACTGAAGTGAAACATTCACCCATCTCTGGACTTTAATTCGCTGGCAGCCTTTAGTGGTCTAATCTCTCCTAAGGACGTGTATCTGATAATCATTCCGAACCCAACTCTAAATTTAACTTCGATATAAAATCTTCCCTTCTGCAAGCAGACTCTTGTTTCTGATTCTCCATCCCTGGCGTACCTATTTGACTCTCTCTCATGGCAGGTCCCACGTTTCTTTCCGTACTACAATGATGCTTGTTGCTTGATTTATATCTGCCCCTGTCCTTGAGTGTAGGATTCTTGTCAACTCTTTTATCCCACAGGGTTACAACTGAGACTCATTGAATATAGTAAATGCTTCACAAATAAATGATGCATGCATAAATGAATGAAAGCACTAATACAAATATGATATAATGGCGAGAAACAAACGTATGATGAGTCCTCAACTGGGTGACTTGGGACAAATCGTATAATATTTTCATTACGTAGGAATTTTTCCTTTTGTAAAATGAAGGGAATGGACAGTGTCATGTCTTCACTCCATCTCTAATGCTGTGTAACTGCCCCAGTGGGAAGTGGAGGAAGAGCAGGAACAGGGGAAATCAGCCTATTTCACCAAATGCTTTGCCTTTTTAAAGTATATGTCCCTCAGGAATATCATTCTAATGGAGTGCGCCAGGAGAATCAGCCCTGCCATCAAACTGTAGGAACTAATATGCGGGTTTCTAATCTCCCAGCATGGGACAGTAAGAAGAAGAAGTGTTTTAACCCAGAGAATGTAGGGGTTTTTTCCTATGCCATTTATAGCCTGTTTTATCATGGAAAAGTTACTTAATCTCTCTGTGCGTCGTTTATTAGGTGTGTAAAAGGAGAGTAATAATAACAACCAATAAGATTTCTTAAAGGATAATTAAATTAGTGAGCATGAGTCAGGTGCCATTATAGACAGTTACAGCCACAAACAGCAGGGCCTCCGAAGCCAGACTCTCTAGGTGAAGGTCAGATTCCTGTGTGACTTTGGGAAAGTTACTTAATCTCTCCGTGTCTTGAGTTTCTTTCCTGTGTACAGTGCAGATCATCACAGCTATCTGATAAAATGTTTACAAGGATTAAAAGACTTAATACTTAATTAAACATTATAAACCTCAATAAGTGTTAGATATGTTCATTAAGTGCTCAATAATTAGTTCATTTCACTTAATGTCAGATGGATAGTGGAAGTGATGGGTTCTCCCTCCATTTCTTCAAGGATTATAGAATATAAACCAAGGAAGCCAAAATCCTCTTCTAATTTACCTCTCTCCTCTACGACATTTCTGCTCTCCTTTCTGTTTAAATCAGTATGGTAGAATGTTGGCACTTTTTTTTGTTGTTCTGAGACTAATGGTTAGCATTCAAATACCCCTTTCCTATTTCTTCACACCATGGGGTATTCATTATTATGAAGCACTGTTAAATACTAATCATGACTTCTGTAAATGTTTATGTTACATAAAAATTATCTTTATGGTCCCTAGACAGGGCCCTCTTTCTCCTGACCACCCACACTCCTTTGTCATTCATTGATCCATCCAAGCAGCTTTGGCTTCACACTATCTATCGCAGACAAATCTGTTAGCTTCTCCAGTCATACACTCACTTCTCTTTCTTGACCTTCAAAATTTTCTCGACCTTCAAAATTTTCTCGAAGCCAGCAGTAAATTCTAGTTCATTTTCAAAACCCTACCATACTTGTCATGTCTTATTTGCCTGTATTTTACTTTGTTGAATGATAGACCCAGCAACCAAGATTTCATGTCCTTTAAGTGGTGAAATGCATCTGGAAAAAAAACAGTATGGAATATGAAATATGTATTTGAAAAATATTTAAAAGCTGAAGAAAAAGGCTGGGCAAGGTGGCTCACACCTGTAATTCTAACACTCTGGGAGGCCAAAGAAGGAGGATCGCTTAAGGTCAGGAGTTTGAGATCACCCTGAACACAAGAAAGACCCCATCTCTACTAAAAATAGAAAAAATAAGCCGGGCATGGTGGTGCGGCACTTGTAGTTCCAGCTACTTGGGAGACTGATGCAGGAGGATTCCTTGAGCCCAGGAGTTTGAGGTTGCTGTGAACTAGGCTGATGCCACAGCACTCTAGCCCAGGTGACAGACCAAGACTCTGTCTCAGGGAAAAAAAGCTGAAGACAACAACACCAATGCTGTAATAATTATTCTAATCCCTCCTACTACATATTCCAATCACTAGCACTAAATGATGAGGAAAATGTGTGGTATTGAAAGAAAGGCAGAACTATCTCAACCTTTCTATTGTGGACACGAGAATCAAACCAAAATAAAAGACTTAAGCAAGACTAACTCCTGTAGTATCAAATGTGTACTTGAAGAGATGGAAATTATATATGAACCCAACCGTTGACATGAGTATCCCATATAACAGGGGGACCACACATTTCAGAAATGTAACACTACGAGCTGTAACTGATCATCGAGCTCCTACACCACATTTGTGCTTTACATATGCTATTTATACTCCACCAACATAGTTACTATTATTTCCATATTAGAGAGTAACAAAATTGAAGTCAGGGATCTCATCAATCAAGAAGTGAATGGCATGGCCCTCCATGTCCACTCTTCCCCCAGTAGCACCTGCTGTCACTGTCTCCATTTCTGCTGCTTCTTTCTTCTCTATTCCACTTGTTACCACCTGGCACTACAATATATCTGCGTATGTTTGTTTCCTGATAATGTCCCCTCTAATACTGATGCTCCATGAGAAGCAATGCTTTGTCGATTTGGTTTATCACTGGAATGCCCGGCCATAGAACAGTGCCTAGCAGGGAGTAGAGGTCCAAAAATATTTGTGTAATGGAAAATATTAAAAAATCTAACCATAGAGGAATCAAATACCTTATCTTACCCAAACTTACCTAATTAATAGGAAAGAAAACATGATTCAGACCAGGGTCTGCATTATAGTAAAGCACATTTCCCTCCACTATGCCACGTCACTGCTCAGGTTTCCAAATGACTGTTTTCCGTCACTAACCTTGACCTCAGAGGGGCATCCCATTTTCTTGTATCCACCCCTCCAGGCCAAGTCCAATACAACAGCAGGAACAAATGGAAGGTCTAATCTATCTCTGCGGCCAAGAATACTGCGTAAGATATTGTAAAGAGGACACAGCAGAAGAGGCAGCTTTCAACAGGAAACGTGATTGATTTAGCCCTAACTTACTAATTGCATTTTATACAGAGAGTTTACACATGCCACTTTTCATGAAGCTCTGCGGAAAAAGAGAAGAGAAGGAAAGAACATTAAAAAGAAGAGTATGCCATTTATGTTGACTAATGAAGGCATCTCTATCTTGTGTGACCACCTTTTCATGTGTTCCTTTTAAAACTGCAATCAATGAAGAGGACAGACATTCTCAGTATTAATGGACATTTGATTAGGCAGAAGTATGCCTTCCCCATGCTAATGATCAGCAATGCTCCTCTGTATGCGAATTTCATTGCCCTGAGAAAAATACGTCTTTCATTTGCATGATTTAAAAATCCCTCTCAATCATCTAACATTAATTCAGTTAAATATTTTTAACTCAAAAGATAGTTCAATATAATGGTGCATGTCTTTTCCCCAAATTGCTTTGAATTTCCAAGTGTGATACCTTGAAAACTGGGATCTCTATGGACTTTGATGATGACATTGACTTTAATGGCAAAAGAATTTCTACCCCCACCTCACTGCATTCTATTCTGAGCCTATTCTAAAATTGCTCACACCTAAGCCCAGTTGGAACCCAGGTGCCATTTCTGTTACTTAACCAGCAGCTGTGTCTTTTAAATCATTGCCCCTCCATTGAAGATGGGATGTTTTAAATACGTTTTTCAATAAAAAAGGATATGTCTAGCAGCTGTATAGGAGCTGATCTCATCCCTTCCCTTTTATCTCATATAACACTCACCACAGACTAACATAATGGTCCTCATCCATGAAATTTGTAATTCATGCTAGCCAAAGAACAGGAAAATTCAATGAAAGAAACAATCCTTTAAAATGTCATTTCTTTTCCCTCTTTCATACATGAAACACTAAAACTTCATGGTTAGTTATTATAAAATAAGGTATAGAAAATGAAGTGAAAACAATTCTTAAAATCTAAAAGTGGATGTTGTCACACAAAACAAAATAGACAAACGTATTAAACTAATTATTAATGACCTTGTGTTTATTCTTCACAGTGAAATTTTGGACAAAATAGAATCTTGTATGTATTGCAGATTGGTGCTCTTTTTGTTTTTTTCAAATGAACTTCAAATAGCTTAATATGATCCAGTTCAAGCTATATATAGGGATGTACTCCTGGTAGAAACTGATTCTGTGTTTGCAGAAAGTCATAAATTCTCGCTTCTTTAATAATCACTCTCTGGAAAGCTAAGATCAGGAAAAGTGAACGATGGCTATATTTTTATGTTGACTACATGAAATTATACTTTAATTTTTGAAATTTGCATATTATACCTTGAATTTGCTGTGTCTGTGAGTTCATTGTAAGAGATGGGTCTATAACCGTGTACATGTGTGAATGCATCGAATATGTTCTTTTGTCCTATGCTGGATAATGTTGAACACACAAAGGTGAGTAGCTTACAGTAGTATGAGGAGTGATTAGATAAATATTAACAATACCAATAACACAAGGCATCTTGCTATTTGGATCAAGCAGAAGTCCAGATTAAGTGCTATGCAATTTCAAGGATGAACTGATCAATTTTCTCTTGGAGATATTAAATAGATTTCCAGAAGGAAAGAAGTGTTGACTGACCCTTCCTGTGCTTGTCTTTGGAGAGGAGGTTGGCCACTGATACAAGAGTTGTGCCCAGCTGTGAGTTGGAGAAGCATGGAGAACATTCACAGAGGAATAAATACTAGTACTTGTTTTAGCTGTAGAATGGAATGATCATCAGAGATTAGTAGGAGAGAGTCTATAATGGGAATTTGGGATTGGATCATAGAAAACCATGTAATTTAGGACAGCTTCTTGAAAATCTAAATATGTGAAGAACTTAAATTGCATAGCAAGCAAAAATTTTTTGAGAGTAAATGCTAATATGACTATTTTATTTTTTAAATTCATTTATTTAGTGCTATATAATAATGATGTCTAACACTGAGCACTATGTGCAATGAATTCCACATATATTATTCTGTTCTGTGAGCTAGATATTATCATTGCTATTTTAACGAGAAAAAATTAGGACCCAGTGAGTAAAGGATCTTCCCCTAAGATCACAAGTCTCAAAAGTGACAAAGCCAGCATTGGGTCTGGACTACCTAACTTAATGCTCACCTGTTAATGTTCCAGATGCACAAGCAAGGGGGAAGTCACAGTGGGTCAGAGCACTGTCAATGAAAGGGGTTGCACCTTTATGAATAGTTCATTTAAATATGATTAACAATGAGATATCACTTAACTCCAGTGAGAAGGGCTTTTATCAAAAAGTCCCAAAACAACGAAAATTGGTGTGGATGCAGAGAGATGGGAACACTCATACACTGCCGGTGGAACCAAACTAGTGCAACCTCTATGAAAAGTAGTATAGAGATGCCTCAAAGAATTAAAAATAGAACTACCATTTGATCCAGCAATCCCACCACTGGGTATTTACTCAAAGGAAAAAAAAAACATTCTATATAAAAAAGATATCTGCACTCGAATGTTTATAGCAGCAAAATTCACAATTGGAAACAACCCAAGTACCCATCAATACATGAGTCAATTAATAAAATGTGATATATGTATACCATGGAGTAGACTCAATCAGTAAAAAAATGGTGAACTAATACCTCTTATATTATCCGGGATGATGGAGCCCGTTCTTCTAAGTCAAGTATCACAAGAATGGAAAAACAAACACCACATGTACTCGCCATTAAATTGGTACTAATTGATCAACACTTATATGCACATATGGAAGTAACATTCTTCGGGGATCAGGCAGGTGGGTGGGGAGGGGATGGGTAAATTCACACCTAGTGAGTATGTGCGTGCTGTGTGGGGCATGGGCATGCTTGTAGCTCTGACTCAGACAGTGCAAAGACAATTTATGTGACTAAAGCATTTGTACCCCTGTAATATTCAGAAATAAAGAAAAAGAAGATAGAACAAATTAAACAGAAAATGGTTAATTATCATATGTATACTAACTTAGACACTTTTTTTCCTCAAGATCTTTTCATAGAAGGGATATCATTGAAAGACTTTTCAGAAATTTGAAAGAGATGAGATAAATGGCAAAGAACCAGTGGGAATAGTACATAAACAGGCACCATTTTATGATTTATCTAAGTATACACAAAAAGAAGAAACTCTTTGCTAGGATTATTTTTTCACTTTCCCAAATATTTTTAGATATAACAGCTACCAACTACGTATCAGGCACACAGAGGATAAAATCCTTCTGTTGGGCTAGAAAAGCATTAAATGCTTTGCCCAGAACTCATTGGTCAATAATCTTCTGGGAATGATTTCTGGGAGAAAGCTGCAATTATGAATTAGCAAGACTATGTGGGGCTGCAGGTGGGAAGACTCATCCTCCTGCCTTCTGGGTTCCACTTTACCTGCTCTGAGTCTAACACTTCCCTTGGCTCTGCTCTCATTTCTTTTTCCTTTTTTTTTTTGTTTTTGTTTTGTTTTAAATTTTACTTCGTAAACATTACATCTTTTAAAATGCTAGGAATCCAAAAACTAACACAGCGTTCACAGCAAAATTAAATCAGGGGTTTATATAGCATAATGTCATAATATTTTCCATACTATTTTCCCTTCCCTTATTAATATAACCATCAGTCTATTAGCTTTAACTGCTGCTGAAGACTGAGCAGATGTCTTCAATGAATACTTCCATCCATAATTACCCCTTATTTTTTTCCTGAGAAGTTCAGCTAATTCAGATCCTACCAATGTATATGAAAAGTTTAAATGATTTCTCCCCAAATGCATTACCTTTTTCTTATCTACATTAAATTCCATCTGTCATTATGCTGCACAGTCTCACACTTTGATTAGATCCTTCTGGAGTTTTTAACAATCCTTGCTACTTTTTTACTAACCTAAATAATCTCACAGCATTTTGTAGAAGAACTTTTTAACAGTTATGACTTTTTACCAGCCTTGCCTTTGTATGGATTTGCTATTAGTATTGTGTATGCATAGAAACGTGTTAAGTGTGATGGTTCAGCAATGAAAAAGCAGAGACACTAAAACAAAAACAAAAAAAAAAGTACAAGAGAAATAAAATCAAGTCTGGAAAACTTTTACTGCCTTTTTATGCAGTGTTAACATATATGGGTTTCTGAAATGATATTGATTAATTGCCACTAGAGAAAATAGGAGAATTCACTGGCAATTGTGTCTTCCACCAAAAATTTTGAATATCTGTGCATCTTATTTTCTGTGATTTCCGAATCCATGGAAATAATTTTAATTGTAAAAAAATCTGCTATTGATCCCCATTCTTCAAGGACGTTTAAAAAATCTATTTGTCATTATATTATTTCCCACCAGAAAGAATAGCTTTTCTGATTTTCAAAGCACAAATTGGTTACCTGACTATTAAGAACTCCTAAGTAAGGTTTTCAGGAACAAGTGTAACTGTTTCCTTGCAGCTTATTTTAACCAAACGTAGAGGTAAGAAGTTATCTAGTTGATTTTGTTCCAAACTTTAGGATTATTTTTCCACTTCCCCAACCAAGATCACCAAATCCAATCAAGTCCTTGAAGTTAGAAGGGACTAAAGGTCATTGTTTTAACCTTCAACTCAAGGGAGACATCTCTTCCATTTATTCATTGACTCAAGAAATAGTAAATGAATATCCAGTCTCTGTTAGGACTGGGACTATTACCATGAACAAAACACAGATGGTCCCTGACCTTCTGAACCATCCTGGACTAGTGATCCTATCACTGGGTTGCAGTCCTTCCATTCCTAGGGAATAGTTAAACTTAAATACAGTTTATTAGGGGCTAATTATCTCAGGCATTATGTTAAGTGATTTGCCTATATTACCTAATTTATTAGTTATTAATATTCTATGCAGATCCTCATTTTCATTTTAAGGATGAAGAAATTAATGTTTAGAAAGACTAATAGTCTTGCTCCATGTAATTGAATGAACTAAAACTGGAATTCTCGTATATCCCATTTTAAACCCCTTTCTATCCATTCCCTTTGGATCCAAATATTTGCTAAGAATTCTACCTTATATTAATCTACAATCACATTCTTGGAAAATTTGATTCATAAGTTATGGCTCTATCATATGAAATTGGAGAAATTTATTTCTTTTTCCTATATAAATGTCTTAAACCACTGAAGACAGTTTTCCAATTATTCCTATTTTTCTCCCTCCAACCTTAACTTACCACAACACAGTACAGGGCCCCTAGAATTCCAAACAACTTTCTGTGGTGGTATACTTTTCTTAAACTCTTTATAAAATAGGTCACCAAAAACTAGAGACACGGTATACTTCTTAGCAGTTTCTTATCTCATTTGATGCCCACAAAACCATGGAGTTATGTCTTACTCTCACTTTCATTGAAGAAACCAGGGCTCAGTGAAATTACACCATTTGAGTCAGGAGACATAGGAAGTAAGGGGCAGACAAGGAGGGCCAACAAGGGCTTCTGGAATCTGCCAGATCATTTGTAAAAATAATCATTTCTTATAGATCTAAGTAATCATTGCTTATTGATCCATATTCGAGCATTAAACAAAGTGAAAATGATTGGCAATAAAATGCAGCATTTACCTTCTTTGGAAATATGCAATGCACCCATAGTTTCCTTTATAACTAGACATTCTAATGCTCCTTTAAGAATACCATCCTAGTTGCCTAACTTCTTCAATTCAAAGGAATACAAGAATATTCCGTTTTCACATAAAGCCAATATCAACTGCAGGCTTGTCCCACCTTTCAGAGCAATATCCTCAAAGCTGCTATATGGGGAGAGGGGAGTAGAGGGAGGTACAGAAAACACAGCCTTGGAATTAAATAAGATGAGAGAGAGGTGATGACAAAGGCATCATAAGGCTTGAGAGATTTACACAGGAAAAAAAAGGAGACACTGTTCCTAGGGAACGTGTCCCTACTTACACCCAGGGAGCGTGTGCCTGTGTGTGGGAGTGTATATGTGCTCATTCTACAAGAATTGACTAAGCCTTGTTAATCTCTAGGTGCTGCTCTGTGCTGCATTGAGGGAAGATACAACTAGCATAAGGTCCTCTGGCTTTAAAGATTTCACATCTTTATTAGACTTACATATATAATTATGTATGTGTACATATGAATATATATGCATAAATATGTATTCCTATCTATTGAATTATTTATATTTGAGTCCGGTTGTTTCTGGCACAATCCCTCTCTCACATGTTCTAAGAACAACTCCACCCACCCCTTAGCAGCTGGCATCTCCAGCGTACCAATCATAATAATGACCACGATTTGCTGCATCCCAGAAACACTGCAAATCATATACACACTCTTAGAAGGAGTTGGTGCAAGAGTGTGTTTTTATGAGATTTTTTTTTTCAGTGTCTTCTCACAGTGAGCACTTTAGAAAAGCAAATTATTTTGATTGATAGTCCTTGTTGCTATTATAATGTTCAGGCCATTATAACCTTTAAGAAATCTACAGGGGAGCTTATGTAGACCAAACAATAAAATAAAGCCTTTTCCTCAATGCTCGGATTAGGGTCTATCCAAGCCAAGTTTTGAGTGACAGATAAGGAAAATGCACTGAGGAATAAGATCACCTTGCATCTCAACATCTTCCCATGAGCTGGAGAGTGAACTTTTAAGTATTTGCAGCACCAGTCTTGACCCTGCTCGAGGTCAGAGGAGGAGGCCTACAGTCTAACAAGACCATTGAAATCAACTGGTGTGCATGGATTCTGCATATTTTAATGAGAATAGTATCTAGAATTAAAATTAGTAAAAATGCAAACAGGCATTATGGTTGAGAAAATTTAAAAAGCAGTTAGTGACTGAGTGGTACGTTCACTTTTGTTTTCTGAAAGTACTAGCCTTTCTGGAGGGTTTTCTTAAATATCTGAGTTATTTCTGTGTTTGTGAACCTTAACACGGTAATAACTTCTCTTATATGCTTCTCCCTGGTAGCCTTTCATTTTTATCTAAACCTGGTCACAAATATGTTACTGAAAAAAAAATCACTTAGATATTTTGCTAAGATGAATCTAATGTAGCGCTTTTCAAGACATGCTTGAACAAGCCCTTGCTCTACCTACTATATCCTGCCGCAGAAGACGACAGACCTTGTTTACAATACCTTCCCATAAGCCAACTCATAACATTTTAATTTAATGGGATTTGTAACTCATGTTTCAATTAAAAGTAAAATTATTACGTTCCTTAGTTTGTGTGGTTTTTTTTGATAGAATAGTACATTTATATGGTAATTTTCCAAAGATCAACTTTATTTATCGGTAAGAAGCTATTCCAAGATTGTTGTATATTTTCTTTGCTTCTGAAATGTTATCACACTTAATTGCCTGATCTTATTTGGGTTGCAATCATAGTCATTAATTAGTAGGAAGGTGAGGGACAGCATCATATCTAACTATCTGTTATGGCTGCTTTAATGAGGAAAATACCTGCCATCATTTTAAAGGCATCCTGTATACTTCACAAATACAGCTTGCTGTAGCATTCTCATTTAGGCTGTGAACATCAAAGGAAATTGATGTCAGGTGCGAACAGAAGCTGTTGAATATATCTGCTGAGGAAACTGAGTGGTGTGTCTGGAGAGGAGAGATGAAGGGCAGCTTATAACATTAACGAAACTACAGGTAATTAGTGTAAACTTTCCATGGTTGGTATGTCTCAGGAATTAAAAAATGTTATTTATAGTTATGCCGTACAATACTACAAAGTTTAAGAGAGTTCTGTTGTTTTCATTTTCAACCTCTATAAGAAGGCGGGAAATAAACAAAGTCAAATAATGAAAAGGCATTGTTTTCATTATATATTTTCATATATTATAGAGAAAACATGGTTTAGAACCAAAAGAAAACTACGTTTTATAATTGTAACGAAAATAGCAACTTGTAAGTTTTAGGTACCTCCCTTGCTTCCCACTATATTATTCAATCCAAGGAAGCAAATGGAAAACTAAATGATTGATTAATAAAATGAATGGCTTTGATAAATATTTCTTTTAGAGCAAAAATAAATACATTGAATTTGTAATATTTTTGAATGGATTTTGTTAAAACTAAACTTAGATATGGCGTGTGTGTAATGCAATGTGCCAAAATAATATTTACATTCCCAAAAGGGTGTTACAATACATTATAAAAAAAAAAAAAAGCTTCTTTAAGCAATGCCAAACTACAGATGTACATGGTAGACTGTAGCAGCTTCCAAAGACTGTAGCACATAGCACTTTCTACTCCTGATGGGGGTAACCATTCCTGGGTTGATCATTAGGAGCAATGTAATTGATACTAGCATGGTGCTTTCCTTGACTTCGAAAGGATAGATTTCAATTCCTAACTGATCTTTTAATGTTCTGAAGTTCCTTATCCTTCACCTTCCTTTCGTAAAAGTTACTACTGAGGAGGGCAGATGTTCCCCAGAAATTGGCTTCTGCTAATATTCAGCCATGAAGAGGTGTTCCTCTGTGCCTGGTGCTACAATTTTTTTCTGCTGTGAATAAATGATTTCACTCATCATGCTTATGATGTATGACTAATCTTTATTTACATATACTGGTCATTTATTTGTAGATTTGGTAGATTAAATCCCATTTTCTCAGTGACTATTGATTGTAATCAGAACAGCTTCTGTTTCCTTACGAGTAGATCAATATAACTGACAAACTTCACTTTCACTCAAAATTACTGCTACTCCATGTACTAAACCCTTCAACACTTGCTTATAGGATTATCCAACTTATCCATTCCACCATCCTTTTGTGAAATAGCATTTTTATTGTCCATCTTCCTAATATCTTTGATATTTTATAATTGTGTAAGATAATTCTCACAATCTTATATGCCCATAAGCAGTCTAAGTCTGCACAGTCCAATACAATAAGTAGCCTCTAGACACATGTAGCTACTTACATTTAAATTAATTAAAATTAAATTTAATTAAGAATTAGTTCCTCAGTTGCCACATTACAAGTGCTCAATGGCTCTCTATGTTATAGGACATAGCCATCACTATAAGAAGCTTTTTTGGACACTCCTGGTTTAGGTGTTATAATCCTACATCATCTTGTTAAAACAGTCACTTCAATCATAGCTGAGAAAGTGTCTTATCTAGGGTAAGATAACTTGTGCAAAACATAAAACTAGCTGACATCAGAGATTCAACACACTTACCCACATAAAATTCTGGGGACTTTGAAGTATAACACTTTGAGAGAAGTAACCATTTTTTTTCATTTTTTTCATTTTCTTTTTTTAATTAAATAAGGTCTTTCAAATTAAAAGCCCCTCATCCAGCCTGAAGTAATAATTAGATGTAGGTATACATTTTTAGTTAGTAAGAAGTTTTACAGAGTCTGGTCTACACCAGCTTTAGAAGAACACCAAATTCCCCAGCATAGGTTTGGTTTTATTGGCTTGAGGAGCTTGCGGTGCTCTGCAACTGCCTGCTTGGTTTCCAAACCTGACTTTACCACTGCCTGTCTGTGTAAATTGGGACAGTTATCTAACTTCTTTGTCCTACTTTCCTATCTGTGAAATGGGTATAAACATGGATGTAGCTTTTAGGTTTGTTGTGATGATTAAATTGGTTATTATATATAAAGCAGTTTAGAGCAGGGGCTATAGTATCATCTTGTATTTTCATTATTATTTTTATTGAATGGTTTGATGATCTGCTTCTAGGCCTGATTATCTGGCCACACCACACTTCAAACAAATATTAAGTAAAGATTAGAAGTTAACTCATCATTATAGTGCATTCAGAGCAATTGCTATACCTCGTATGGAAGCCTTCATGCATCCATCCTCCTCGGCTGGATGTACTTGTAGCTGGGACACAATCCTGGTGCCAACAGTGCAATGGGAAGTGGTGGCCACATGTGTAGTGGTCATGTGCTATGGAGTCAGACAAACCTGGGCTTAAATCCAAGCTCTATTACTTAAAGCCTCTTATTGTTAGATAAAATATTTATCTACTTTAAGCCTCAGATACTTTTTCTGTTAAGAAGATCAAATAATGCTTATCTCAATGGATTATGATTGGGTGAATTCAACATGGATTTAGCACAATACTGTGGCACATTGTAATCACTCAAGGCTTTGATTAACATACTTTTGATCTCAAATCAGACTCTAAGGCTGGAGACTTCAATGTGGGACCCTTTATCCATTCATTCATTTATTTAACACATATTTGTTAATATCCCTGTTTTCAATGCTCCAATGCAAGAAAGAAACTATATAAGGTATTGGGGATTCAGCAAACAAAAAGATAGTCAAGTCTTCTTCTCCTGGATCTTATTTCATAATATAGCTTTGGGGGAGATGAATAGATTTTGAAAAATCGGATGACGCTATTTGCTATGCAGAAAATTTAAATGGAATAATATGATACAGGTGTCCAAGAATCTACCTCAAATTGGGAGGTAAGTAATGCCCTCTCTGAAGAGATGATGCTGAAGTTAAAACGTAAATGACAGAAAGACCACACAAAGTATCATTTTTTATTCCCATGGCCTCTGACTTATTCAACTGATTTTGTAAAGCTTCCATTCTCGACTTCCATGTTGTTTAAACATAGGAAGGAGATTGAGAAATATCACTCCCATTTAAAACAGAGGCCTGAGTAGTCTCCCTAAACCAACATAATCATCTTTATTATAACTTGGATATTCCAGGGACAATATAAAGTCCATCTTCAATTATGAAAATAGAAATTCACTAAACTCCCTGAAAGTTGACTCATTTTAAGACCCAAATAACTTCTCTCTCCATCACTGTACTATCACTAAAAACCCAAAGAAGTTCATAATCGTCAAACCCAGTATCTCTGCCCTAATCCTATGCAACATTCCTTCTGCATTTTACACTGTCAATCCTTTCTTGCTTAAAGTTCTTCACCACCTTGATTTCTGTCACATCTAATGCTCTTTGTTTTCTGACCTTTCTCTTTTCTCTTCCTCTTCCTCAGTGATCTCATCAACCTCCATGGTTCCATAATCTCTGTAGGTTGATAACTCCCAAATCTACAATCCCAGCTCCACACGCCTCCCTGAGTTTCAGGATCCTGTTCCCTGGTGCACGCCATAGTCCCGTCTGGATATCCCACAGGAGCATCAGCTTCACTGCCCCAAGTTCAACTCCTCTTTGCCTCCCATCCCCAACTATGCTCACCTCCCGCAGCCAGTCCCCTCTCAGGGGATGGCAGTGCCATGTTCTCCGTACTCTCACAAGTTAAATTGTCCCGCTTTCTGGTGCCTTACATCCAATTTAAACCCAAACTCTCAAAATTAAATAGGTTCAGTAAGCAGCAGCACTTATCCACAGCATTTGGGTGCAATAGGTAAGTGTGTTTGAGAGGTACAGCTAACTAAGTTTACTTTTACAGATATGCAGAGGACAATAGAGGACTGGCCCAGGGCAGAAAATTCAACACCAACTTTCCTTAATAAACATGTTGTTTATTTCACTTTTAATTGGACAATAGGAAACTTCACAGCAATTCTTGGTACCTTATGATAGTTTACAGATATTACTGTACCTGCGGTTTTTTTCATAGAAAGTCCTGTTAGATTTAGGGAAGGAAACATAATTTACAAAAAAAGGGAAAAAAATGTGAGTACAAATATGGAAAATATAAAAGATGAAATATGTTGGGACAATGTGTCCTGGAGAGCAGATGGCTGTGGGGGGAGGGAGGTGGTTAAATAACTGTCCTCAAAGAAAAGGAGAGGCTATAATAGGAAGTTTCTATATAAATCTTCCCAGAATGCCAAGGAAGAGAAATTTAAACTAGATATTGAACTGAATTTATTTGTTTCTCTTCCTTTTCCAGAACCCAGTGCTTTTGAATAACCGGACATTGCTTATATTTGGTTCAGTCATCTGGGGAAAAAAAAATCAAACATTGATAAGATGCTTCTAAACAGTTTATTCCTCTTATGACAAATAGCTGCAATGTTTGTTAAACTTGTTCTCATATACTTCATCCATTTCATGATTTTGCATTGCCTTTACTTTTTTTTTCAATTAAGAAATGAGAGTGTATAATCCTTATTTTGATCGCCACCAATAAAATATCTCCTTATGCTCTCTGTGTGTAACACAGAGTGGCAGGATGATAGTGCCAAACCCACCAGTACAGAAATATTCCAAAGACCCCAAATGCTAAACCCTGTTAATTACAATAAAAATCTAAATTCCACCTTGTACACTCAGCCACGTTTGACAGGAAAAAAAAAATAATTCAGTAATCGTCAACTGCATCTACATTTTAAATGTTTCAAAATGCATTTTAAATGGTCATCATTCTGGACATGTAGGGGGATTCTAACAAAAGCTGGAATCGAACCTGCTGTGTGTAATGTTTCCACTATGAAGTTAAACAATAGACGAGAACTCCCAGTGTCTTTTCATGTGTTCATTGCTGCTACCTGCGTGAATGTGAAGTAATTAAGCAATCTAAAACACTGACTGACCCAGAGAGAAAGCTACTGCATTCTAGGGATGTCCTTGAAATGTCTTCATCATTATCCAGCTGATTTTCTTTATCTCCACGAGAGCTAATGTCAGCACAACTCTGGATCATCTCTGTATTCAGAATGGTCTCTGCAAACAGAAAAGGTTGATCTTAAATGCATACGCACAAATAACTCATGCAAAAACACAGTGGCAGCACAATGTCCTGGGGTAAATGGCTTAGGGCAAAAAAAACGAGGGAGGTTGAGAGCCAGAGTAGAAGGAATAAGGCTCGGTTTGTGTGTCTGGGTGACAATGCAGGAAAGTTAGAAGAGAGAGGATGTTTTGTTCCTTTGTTTTTAAGGTCAAAAATATAATTTGCATTTGAAAAAAATGTGAAGAAGCACTACCCAAGGGACCGCACTGACCAAATTTGCGTCATTTGATGTCAACAGCCATCATAGCTGTGATAAAATAGAATGCCGTCTGTGATCAATAAATTGAGTCTCTGGAATTCCAGCGCTACCATGCCCAGGTTTCCACTGCAGAAAACAATGCTGACATCACTTTGCAGGAAGATGTATTTAGGGGCTTTAATTAGTTTCTGAAATTTGTGACAACCTTTTGAAAAAGAAAAGTACACGACATAACTACTCATTCAGGAAGGTAATGTGGGATAGAGTGCTGCCATTTTCACTGTTGGTGAACAGTCAAATGTAACTGAATTGCAACAAAGGCAGAGCCTGAAATCAGGGTGGGGAGAATGTCATTCCCTTGCAGACGGTGCACGGAGAGCAGGTTTTCTCTTTAGAATGGGAAATGCTTTACACTGACTATCATCATGTCTCTTCATGTCTTTTCTACAGATAGAGACACACACGCACAATATACACACATCCATTCACATACACACACATATACTCACATACACAGATACACACACACACACACACACACACGATTTATTTTAATAACCTAGGAAAGTGAAATGACCACAGGAGTTCTGGGATTGTAGCTATTTTACATGTATTGATTTATTGATCCTTATTGTCTTATTAAATTATAAATCCAATTTAGAAGAATTATGTGAAAACAGATGCTGCTTTGCTGCATGCATTGGGCGATAAAGGTCTTTATCCTTTAGAATAGGACTTAAACAATGATCATCAGCTGAACCTGAACTAGGATTCAAATTAAAACAACATAAAAAGAAAAAGAAATGCAAATCTGTTTCCAATCAGGTAAAATATAGGAAATATTCACTTTCTATAAATACTGGTAAGATATCATCTGCATACTATTTACTCAATCAGCCATTGCATGCAATAGATAGTTTTTAAGGATGTGTTTCTACCTGAGGTGCTGAGGTTGGAAATTTGGGGAGGAGACCAGAATGCGCTGAGTGCTCCCATCTGGGATGGCACAACCATTAGTTCACTTGATCTGCTTTACTAATATCATGTTACCATTGTTCTACAGAAAAGCGAATCAGAAACTCAAGTTAACTTACCCAAGGTTAGGAAGCTGGGAATTGGTAAAAGCAGAATTTGAACTTAGATCTGCCTGACATCTAAGCAGCAGTCGCTCCTTACAACTCACAGGCTCCGCCCACCCACTCAAAGATGAGAGAGGGGTTCAAAATGCAACGAGTCAGACAGAAGTGTATGAAAACTTACTAAACACTATTATTCTTAGGGGAAAGCTGAGCAGCCACATGTTCATTTTAAATACATCAATTTAACTCTAGCTTGTTTCCTTTAGACTCTATTAGCCTCCATAGGCAAAAAGCATTTTTCCTTCTCCCAAATGTTGCTGCCCTGCTTATATTTAGTTATTTATTTACTTAGCCACTTACTTTTTAATTTAATTAACTACCTTATTTCAAAAGAGATTTGACATAACAATTTTAATGTTCATGTGTGTATTTAAATGCATATTTGTACAAGTGTATGTTTATATACATAAGTATACATCCTTTGACAACAATTATAATATTCAGTAAATGTCAAACACTTAGTTGATTCCATAAAAAATTCACAAAATTTCTTTGAGCATCAGAGATCATAAGACAAAATACAAGTATAAACATCATCTGCATAGCTCTTGAGACTTTGGTAGAATACAGGTCATTAATATAATATTTCTGCCACCAATTTCTGAGAAAATCAGCCTCAGTTATCAAGATGATAATTTTCTTTCTTGAAGGTCTCCACTTCCCTATCAAAAGGCCTAGGAAAAGGAAGTGTTCTGTTGAGCTTAGAGAGTACAAGTGAAACGCTTGCCTTGGAGGCACAGAGGCCACAGGGTTAGAACATGAAGCTAATGATGTCAAAGTAGAAAACTGAAATCCCACGTGAGCCTGTTTGCTTCTCTAAGAAAAACAGATACCGTACTCATTGGTCTCAAACTGGACATACATCTCAACTCCTCGCCTGTCTTTTATAGGTATGGTCATTTGGTCACAGTACAAAGGTTTGCTGAATGCACAAGCCTGTAGGCACTACAACAAAAACATTTCAAAGCAGATAGCCAACTGAAAACAGGTCTGTACAGCGGTTTTAAAGTATTTCTTTAAATTCTTTGACACTTCTCCCATCAAAAGGTGGAGTCTAACACCTCTCTTGAATGTGGCCAACCTTGGTGACTCATTTTTAATTGACAGAACACAGCAGAAGCCATGTGGCATGACTTCAGAGGTTAGCTTAGAGAAGGCAACATTGCCTCCAACCAGCTGTCCCTCCTGGGACCTGTGTCCCTTGGAACCCAGCCACCACATTGCAAAGAAGCTCAGACAAGCAGAAAAGCCATGTGTAGGTATTCCAGCCACAGCCAGAGCCCAGGCGCCAGCTGAGAGCCAGCACCCGCAAGCAGCCACCAGAGTGAGCAAGCCTCAGACAACTGCAGCAGCTGCCTTTGAGCTTCCTGGCTGAATCCAGTGGGACCATAGATGAGCTGTTGTCATGAGTCAAGCCCAAATTTCACATTTGGTAAAAGTAAATATGTGGTCATAGTGTTGTTTTAAGCCACTGAGTGTTGGGATGGTTTGGTACTTAGAAACAGGTAAAGGGAACAGACAGTGGTACTAATTTCTAATATACAGAATTTTTCCATGAGAATGATCTCTTACTTGACTGTAATGATGCACTTTCCATTAATAATGAAGCCCCTGGGGCGTCCCATTCTGGAAGAGCAAAATTAATTCCTCTATAGGCCTCATATGATAAATGTCCAATGGAAGGAATGTATGGAGTTTGCTCCTCTGCTATTGTATGTTCCCTTCAGTGCAGCCATGGCTTTCTTCAGGCACAAGGATGACCCTTCAGACCTGCTGCCATCATCGGTGAATACGTGGGGCACATAGTCACACAGGTGTTAGAGACTTTGCACTCACATCAGCAAGGCCCTGACTGAGTCCCTGATTGTGCTGTACTCTTCACATCAGAGGTATGGCCACATTTTCTAAACTAAAAATGAACATTCATGGTCTGATAGAGACCAGACCCCCTGTGAGAGATACACAAAACCATAATTAGTTACACATTTAATGGATACACTTTAGTAAACAGAACAAAATATTATAAATTCAGGAGTGGCAAAATTAATGAATTAGATTGTTTGGGCTGCTGTGACAAAGGACCACAACCTGGGGGGTTTATACAGCAGAAATTTGTTTTCTCACAGCCTGAAGGCTCTAAGTTGGAGATCAAGGTATCGACAAGGGGCAGGGATGGTTTCCCCTGAGTCCTCTCTCCTTGGGTGGTAGACGGCTGTCTTCCCCTTGTGTCTTCACTTGGTCTGTCTGTGTCCTAATCTCTTCCTTTTAGAATACCAGACGTATCAGGTTAAGGTTCACCCCAATGACTTCATTTAGCTTTACCTCCTTAAAGACCTACCTCCAAATGCAGTCACATTCTGAAATACTGGGGGTTAGAAATTCTACTTATTAATTTGGGGGAGATACAATAGCACCCATAACAACTGGGAAGGAGAAAATCCATTGGATGTCTCCCTGCTTCCTCTTCAGTTCACCACACCTCCAACTTTGTAGTGCATAGTATTTGGCAGGCCTGTGCTGAGTGTTTTATACATGTTATCTCATTAGTACTTTGTAGAATGGCTAGTTTTATGCCCGTTTTACAGATAAGGGACTTGAGGCTTAGAGAGTTGGTTTAATTCTTCTAAAATAAAGCATGTTGTTAATGGCCAAACCCAAGCCTGCATGACTCCAAAATCCATTCTTTTTCCATCAAATCATGTGTGTCTCACAATAGGTTGATTCAATCACTGAGATTTTATTTAATGGGTATGATTTGAAAAGACATATTGAGCCACTAGGATGTCAGCTTAGCAGCACTTAAGAGCATCTCCCCTATTCAAGAGCATGTTTTTTTACTTTTACCTAAATTAGATAATTTTTTTTTTGAGACAGAGTCTTGCTCTGTTGCCTGGGCTAGAGTGAATGCCATGGCATCAGCCTAGCTCACAGCAACCTCAAATTCCTTGGCTTAAGCAATCCTACTGCCTCAGCCTCCCGAGTAGCTGGGACTACAGGCATGCG
Source organism: Lemur catta (assembly GCF_020740605.2). Taxonomy (NCBI): domain Eukaryota; kingdom Metazoa; phylum Chordata; class Mammalia; order Primates; family Lemuridae; genus Lemur; species Lemur catta. The sequence continues at coordinate 77,241,617 of NC_059131.1, forward strand.
CCACCATGCCCAGCTAATTTTTTCTATATATATTTTTAGTTGACCAGATAATTTCTATTTTTAGTAGAGACAGGGTCTCACTCTTGCTCAGGCTGGTCTCGAACCCCTGACCTCGAGCAATCCACCCACCTTGGCCTCCCAGAGTGCTAGGATTACAGGCGTGAGCCACCGTACCCAGCCTAAATTAGATAATTTTTAATAATGACATATCATATAGCATAGAAAATCAACAGAAGGTATTTTTAAATGGGTGATAAAGTGGAAATAAACTAATTTTGCCATTAGATATTGTCTAGAGAAGAAAACATATACTATGAAGTTAAAATATGAATACATGTACATATTTAAAGATAACTACACAGCATCCACGGTAGTAGTATTTATACCACAGAAGTTGGCAAATGCCATAAATCAGGATTTTTTTCTGGATAGCTGATTATTAAACATTTACCCCCATACCACTACTACAAAATATTAAAAAGCAAAACTTTCATATGCTCAAAAAGAAACTCCATGTAAACACAATGGACTGTATGAAGAAATGTTTTAAAAAATAAAAATAGTTAACATTGAATAAAATACGCTTATAAAATTCAGGCAATTCTACTGTATATATAAATATAAATGGGTTAAGCTAGTCCATGAAACTTAAAAAGTCTCTCATTGGGTTCCTAAGCAAAACACAATTACATAGTGTGTACAAGAAGATCCTTAACCTACTCCCCCCAAAATGACTCGGAATGCTCAAAAATATGAAGATGAGCAAAGGAATGCCTGGCAAATATAAACAAAATTAGAGATTATAATCTTAAAATTGGATGAAGTATTACTAGAAACTGGTTACAGTGACTGTCCCCAGGGGAGGGATAATAGGAGAATAGTAGGATAGACAATTAAGAGGTGCTACATTTCATTTAGGACATTTTTAATATTTTAGTATCACATGTGTGTATTATTTATTAAACATAAAAAGAATGATCTGTTCTTTAAAAAGTATCATGCCAGTGGGTCTCAGACATTTCCATGCACTGGATGTGCCTGGAGAGCTCGTTTAAATGCAGATTGCCAAGCTCCATTAGTAGGCAATACTTACTTGGTAGACGTGGGATGGAGCCCAGAGATCTGCATTTCTGACACAGCCCACATGTGACTCTTACTTGAGAACCAATGGCACAGGCATAGTCGTGGGAGAGAGGGATTCTCAGGCAGTGAGATCCAAGGAGCACCTCTGCAGTACTAAAGGAGTCTACCAGGGCTAGGAGACCACTAGGACCGGCAACATGTTCCTGGAGGAGTAGCATGTCCTCAATCACATGAAAGAGAGCACTAATTTTTTTCAGAGATCTGTGCAAGGTGGATGTGAGCCAGGACATGAATATTCAAATCTTGGCATCCTCACACCATTGCCTCTTGAGTTTCTTCACTCCATCCCTCTGTAGTAACAGCTCTTCCTTAGGGTTTTTCTCCAGCACACTCAGAACCCCAGCTTCAAACTTTCTACCACAGTTCCCTGAAGTTCACCTGACTAACAGTCCATGGCCCAGTCCTTGCCATAGCAAATGTGTGGTCACTAATGAGCAGCAACCACAATGACTTGCCCACCCATAAATCTTTACAATTGATAAATCTTTCTCTCATTTTTTGTTTCACTTGAGACTTCCTTTGAATGAAATGTCACATTTTTATTGAAATTCATTTAATTAGAAATGGCTAATGGACCACAAATGCCTAAACAATAAATAATGATCAATGTTGAAATTTTTTACCATGACACAATTTGGGGGGAAGAGATGCTAGGATCAAAGGGACTTTTCCAGCACCACTCAGATAGTTCCATACTTGTTTGCCTAGTTGGCCCATGAATGCTGGATGCTCACCAGCTGGGTGCTTTGGTAGGTGTCTTGGGTCAAAATGTATGGAAGTCATCTTTATTTATTTAACAAATATATTCCAATTTATATTTGAGTCACATGCCCTCCTGCTATGTGAATGTTCACTTCAAATCTCCCAGTTCCTGGGGTGGCAAAGGAACCCTGCAGAGCTGACCAGGAGTGGGAGGTAATGGACAACACCTGTAGCACATACCAGGCAGAGGAGATTTGAGGGTATTGACAGCTCTTTAAGCAACGAGCTTTGTGGCTTCTTGCCCAACACCTGGAATGGGGCCTGACATATAGTAAATTCTAAGGTCCTGGTTTGCAACTTTGGATGCACATTGAAATCACCTGGGGAGTTTGTAAAAGCAGAAATGCCTTGGTCCCTCCCTCAGCCATTCTGATTAATTGGTCTAGGATGTGGCCTTGAATAAGGATTTTTTTAAAAGCACCTTCGATGCTTCTAGTGTACAGTGAATTTTGAGAACTACTCTCCTGAAACACAACTTATAATAAAAGCATCAAGTGCTCCTAAGTCCCACGTTCAGAAGAAGGGTCATGGTGGAGTTTTGCAGCTACGTTTTAGCACAGGATGGTGTATATAGTTCATGAAACTATTTCTTTTGGATTTGTTTTCCAGCTTCCCAGGCAAGCCTAGCTCAGCTTATTCAAGAATTAAAGATTTTTAAAGAAAGGAAGGGTTATACATAAGCTCAACTCAATGCAGACATCCTTTCTCTCATTCACATATTATGAAAATATTAAGTGTGAACTTGGGAAGTGCTAAGATCAGGGAGACAACAGTGAACAAGACAGATGTGTCTTCTGCTCTGTGAAGCTTCCTTGACTAGCAGTCATCTCAGTTCCTCTCGAGTTCTTTGTCCCCTGGGAAACTCACTCATTCAATTTTAACATAAACTCCATGCCAGACACTGTTTTAAGTGTATTTCACATACTATCTAATTTAATCCGCAAACTCTACAGAGGTTTACTCCCTATAGAAGATTAAGTAAACATGTTTAGAGATGTTCCAGGACCTGCCCAAATTTCTGCAGCCTGCAAGGGCTAGAAACAAGATCTAAATCTAGGGCCACCTTACTCAAAACACATGCTTTCATCATCCTGTTCTCTCTTTTGGATAATTATGATTGCTCAGAATTCTGAAATCTTACACTGACCTATATATAATCAACTGCCTAGGAAATATGGGCTACTGCAACATCAGTGGAGCTCTCTGCCACTATAAATTTTCAGATATTTGGAAAAGAGCATCTATGTCCACTTAATTTTTTCACTCCAGATGTCAACCATCTTTGCCATTTCTCTCTGGATTTACACTCATCAGCCAATGCCCATCTTAAATTCTAGCACTGAGGACTGGCCATATCTTAATCAGGCGTGGTAGTTGACAGAGTGCTTTCTCACATTATCCCATTTGATATTCACAAAATCCTTGTATAAGGTATCATTACCAGGGCAAATCCTGCATGCCGGGGGATGGCCAGGTGCTACCCTTGGACTTCACAGAACCAAATGGACCATGGATTGACCTTGTAATGTGCCAGCAAATGAAGTCCTATCATTTTGTGCATCACTATGCAAACAAAACAAAAAAAATACTATTAAGAAAAGCAAGGATATAATTATCATAAAATCAAGGACGTCTTATACCTTTGGAAAAGAGAATGTGGGGACAGGATGGGAGCTTTTGAGAGAATGACAATACTCAGTGTGGTGCTGGCTACCTGGGGGGTTGCTTTATAATCATTCTTACACATTTTTTGTACGTTTCTGGTTGTACGTTTCTGGTATTTCACAAAAAAAAGAATTTGCTCTGATGCTTTGCAAAGAAAAATTGTAACTGTTCTTTGTAGTTGTAAATTGTAACATTTTACAACCAATGGCATATTTCTTTCTATTTCTTTAGAAAGAAATGAAGGTAGGTCATATTCATGACTTTTAAGTGACTGCAAATAAGTTAAATATAATTATAGTATATTGAAAACAAAGTTATGATATAAATACTCAAAAGGAAAAATTTTATATTTTTTACCCTATTTGTGTCAAGAAAAGTTCATATTTTTTACTCCAAATTATATCAATAATGATAGTGCTAATGGCAGCTCCTCAAACCTATGGCTAAATAGCTGATGTTCTCACTTGAGTCTTAATCAAGCATCTCAGCTCTCAGAGGGTGTTTTCAATGACTAGCTTAACAGAGTTCTAACACTGTTCTGAAGACGAGAGCAAACGGAAAGCTCAGGCCCTCTGCCAATTCCTAAACTTGTTTTCTTTTTTTTTTTTTTTAAATCAGCCTATCAATTAAACTAGGCAAAAAAATCAGAAAGAATATTCTGAATAAACAGTTACTTTGCAGTGACTAGAGTGGTAGCAGTCAATTTGGTCAATCAACCACATATACTTAAGAACAGGATCAGAAAAAATAAATTAGAATGTAAAAAATAATGTGATTAATATTATTTTATTATCTCTCAAGTAATAAGAAGAGTGTGCTTTAAATACCATAAGCAAAAATAATCCATTACTTTTCCAGGTCATTTTGCAGACTGCTTTTCTTAAATTAGTCTATCTGCGTATCCACAACATTTTCTCAAAATTTTGACATTTCCTAGAACATTATGTGCAATTACAGCTACCCACATCAACAGCCTAACTTATAGATCCAAACACCAAAGCAGGACCCTGGATTTTTAATATAAATAACATCTAGGTATGTGCCCATTTATACAGATGATTTGTACTATAAATTTGAAGTTGTCTGATTCAAAAGTTTTAAGTGCTATTTGGAATCCAAGGAAGCAGTCACACACACACACATGCACACACAAAGGAGACACACCTACATTATTATCGTATAGTTTCAGCCAGAGATCCACATATTCAAGTTATAGATCATCAGTCCCTAGTAATAGCAAACCTATAGGAAGAGTTTGTGTGGTAAGACATCTGTGAACAAGTTAAACTCCCTCAGGGACATCTTAGACAGGCTTTAAAAAGTACATATTCTAAATTTAAATGTTAAAAAAGCATAATGTTGTAATGCTATTTAGCACCATACTTAATAGTGTATACGGAATAGACATGCTAGTTTGTGCAACAAAATATGTATTGTGTAAAGAAACAATAAAACTATTGTACTAACATCCTAATTTTTTAAGCATATTAGTACATAGTAAAATATTAAGAAGTGCAAATTGCAATTATACTTCACTAAGGACATGAAGTATGATAAATAGATGCATCTATAGCTGTCCTCATGCTGTTCTAGTATTAAATAACATCCCATCGGTTAATGCAATCTCTAAACATTCATCTCTCTATCTCACCCATATGGAGAGTTTTATATATTTTGTAAAGATGGCTTTCATGAGACATATTTCATCTTCCTTTATCAGTTGAGAATGTTGCCTTTTCAGGTCTTGAAGCAATTTGCTAATGCACATTGCAACATATCTGCCTTGGATGCTGCTATTGGAATACTGAAAAGTAGAATGAAAGACAATGCTTTCAGTAAGAACCCTCAAGGAAGAGGGCTTCCACGAGCTAGTTTTGAACTTGTCAGCTACATTTCAAAGGAACTTTGTTTTTTTCTGCCCAAGTTGCCAGTATGCATTTGATTTGGGGCATACCAGGAATGCTGCTACTTCTGCTTTCTTGGTTGTTTGCCTTTAGCATTAAAAACTACTTAGTTAACCTTCTGCATTTTAGGGGCAGCAAAACACAATATATGCTTTCACGTTTAGCAGAGGCTTAGAAATAATAATACTATCAATGAGTCAGGCTGGCTTTCTATTGATTGATGGCCTCACTTACAGAAGAAAATGAGTGGATGTGGTGCAAAGCACTTTATTAATCATTTTTAAATTCCAAGTTTCTGAATGGCACTCTTTCATTATCCTTCTAAGGGAAATCAACCAAAGTACTTTATTTGCCTATATATCTTGAAATTTAAAAAAATTAATCCCCTATATTTATATCAAATGATTCTTCAGTAGTTGAAAAAAAAAAAGTGGCATGCTGGATTTACTTCTGTTAATGGGCCCAGCCATTAACAAACCACAGAAACAAGGTCTCCTCTCACTTGTTCTCATTGTTCCGGACTTACTGCCAGTTGATAGCTACCCAAGTCTCTCTTCCTATAGCCAATCAATAAATCAATCAAAGCTTTTATTAAATAATTGTAATGGCTTTAATTGTATTTTAAACTCAAAAAAAAAACCTGTGAAATGTCTAAGCTGTAGTGATTAAAGACATTCATAAAACAAAGGTAAACATCGTTCCTGAACGTCCTGTGCTGTTTTATCTTTGAGCTCCTTCATAACAAATGTATCATTAAAGAGCTTTATTGCTATTACGAAGAACTCATCAACTTGCTTTCATGAGAAAGTACAGAGGACAGGATAGTCCTCACATTCTTACAGAGACACAGGCACCAACCACAGAGGAAAAAGAAATCCTTAGTTTTAAGTTTGGTGAGTTCACTGGAATAGATTGTTCGTATGTTTCCGAGCTTGGCTATAGAATGATAATTAGCCTTTGGATATTGGATGCTCCAAAGTGCCTGATGTGTATTAGACATTCAAATGACTTATACGGGAAACATTAAATAAGATGCAGAATATAGAGAAAACAAATTTGAACAAAACAAATAAACTTACACTGAATGCTCCAACCTATATTCTCTTACTAGTGAGAAAAAGGAAAAAAAAGCTCCAAGAGGAGGTGAAAATTACAAAATGCAAAAATTAAAGTGGAAATAAAAAAATGTTTGCCAAGGGGAAACACACTCCAGATAAAAATAAACAAAATTCTCTTTGCATGTATGTACTCATAATTTTTCCACTGCGTACATTTGCACAGTTGGAATTAGAAGAAAAAAAAAGCAAATTTCCCACTAGCACGTTTGCTAGAAGAGGAAAAAGGGAAAAAAGCCCCGTAGGTCAAGTCTCACGGAGAGAATGCCAAATGTCTTTGTGTCCAGTTATTTATGGTTTCAGATAATTGTACAGAAAATATCAAATTTGCATAGTGTGATTATTGCTGATTATTTATCTAGCAGTCAAAATGTTTCAGTGGTTCCTAGGATGACAGATTGACAAGTCCTTAAAACTCATTCATTTTATAAAATTTGCATGTAATTAGGCAATAATGAAGGGATGTTTGTGGACAGAGGATTATACTACAATATGCTGGAAGCAATTCAAATGCTTGACAAAGTGTTAACATTATCTTCAGATTCAACCAAGCCTTAAATGCTTGGCTCAAAATCACTAAATGCATGAATTGGGTAAAGAAGATTTAGAAAATTATCAATGGAGTAAAATGTACTTTTTTCACTTTTTAAAGAATCTTAACTCACTAGATTTAACTAAATTTGGGGGTAGTGTTGAATTAAAATTAGTCAGTCATGATCTAGGATTTGAAGAGTAAAGGGCGGGGAGGCAGGTGGAATTTGGGGCTGGGGGCGAAGATAAAACAGCTATGGGGAAAGAACAGTCTCAGGTACCCACCAATTCTGCCTATGAATTGCAGCTCAGCCCCTCTCAAGGCGTGTGACCTTGGATAGATTATGCTTGAACCTCAGTGCTTGTACGCATTGTACAAGACAGTCTATTTACTGAAGTCTGAGAAACACTTTCCCCCCACACACACTCATAATGGTTTTTAAAATCCGGATGTTTCTTGCAATTGAGGTTTTCATTTAAAGTAATAATGTTTCTTTTTCCCCCAGAAAAAAAAGTTGCATATCTCAATTCATGGCATCTTAAAATTAAAGAATTATAGTATTTATAAAGTGACGAGCACAATGCCAGATATAAATCCAATCCTTAAAAAATGATACCTATTATTAAGTGGTCGTCTTCCTGCTGAAATCCTACTCCGGTGCTTCTCCAGGGTTGAGATGGACATTATAAAATCTGCATTTGAAAGTTACAGATTGTCTCTGATCTTCACACAGAAATGTCTTTTCAAGTAATTGATGTATATTATGTAAAACGCTTCCTTTCAAAACCAGACTACCTGAAGTATTGGGTTATTATAGTAATTTAAATCAATGCAAATCTTAACAAAGGTTTATGGAGAGTTATAAGATGAATAAAAGTTATTTCTTTTGACTGCTGGATCCATAATTTATAGCCTGATTTGAAAAGACATGTGCTCATTACTTTGTGGTTCTACTAGGGATTTTCAGTAGTGTTTTGGGGGTATTGGGGGTGAGAGAAGGCAATCGCATTTTGAAACTCAAAATAGTCAACTAAATTTGTGTATAGACTGTAGAAAGCCTTGAATGCCATCCCAAAATATATAGACGTAGACAGTGGACAATGAGGGTGCCTTCAGCAGTTTTCTATTAGAAAATTCAGCCAATCAACCACACAGATAAAGAGACGTCAAAATCTAAGAACAACTCAAAAACTACCAATTTATAAATCCTTGCATCTCCTGCTGTAACTCAGTAGTCAATTTTAGGTAAATTTTAGGCAATGTACTGCAACACTGAAATCTTATCAAAATACAAAATAGATTAGGAAATCTCGACCTTTGGTAGAGTTTCATAAAGTCCTGCCCATAAGATGTTTATGTTCAAAGCTGATTAATGATGGGAAACTAACAGCCATGAAAGACATCCCCCAGTAGCATGTGCTGAACATAACAAAGTGAAAAGTGGGTTGGTAGCAGGGCCCCTGCTCTACGAAAGACACTCACAAACCCAGATTCCTTCAAATAGTCTAATAATCTTTAGGGCCTCTGAGTCCTCCACTAGATCCATTGCAACCAGTCAGAAGTCAAGGAAAGAGAAAGAACTTGAGGATGAGGTGGGGAGGATTTTTAAAGCTCAGGCCCAGCAATGAAACACAGCATTTCTCATTCACATTCCGTGACTTGGAACCCAGTCACTTCCGGGAAATCCGAAAAGGCAACGTAGCAGTGTGCCCAGCACGTGGAGTGAGGTGCACGGTGGGAACCTGGGCGTGCCGCACTGATGCTCACAGCTGACCGTGCTCTCGTTATTCTGGCAATTAGCTGCTATCTCTTCGGAGCAAAACTTCTCTAAAGACTCTTGTACGTTGATGCCTCTCTACCCCATTTGCTCTTAAATTTACTCTAATTGAGATTTTGCCCCATACCAACAGAGCTGTTTTCATCAAGGTCACCAGCGACCTCCACCTTAAGAAATTTAATTGTTATTCCTCAGTTCTCATTGCGCTGGACCTGCCTGCGGGACCTGATACGGCTGATTTTTCTGCCTTAGAATTTTTTTTTTCACTTGCCTTCCAGAACACCATTCTCTCCTTGTTTTGCTACCATCTTACTGTTTGCTTCTTCTCCATATTCTTTACTGGGTCCTCATCTTTTCTCAACCCTCTAAAAGGTTGGAGTGTCTAAGAAGACACTTTGTTCTGTCTGCATTCTTTCCCACAATACATGTCTCTCTCAGACCTCTCCCCTAAACCCCACATCCACATATCTAATTGTCTACTTGGCTTTCTCACTTCCATCTCTGGGAGACCTGTGCCATTTAACATGCTCTGAACCAAACTCTATTTTACTTCCCCCAAACTCCTTGTCCTCCATCAGTGGCAAGACCACCTTTCCACCTGCGTATTCCAAATAAAACAAAACAAACTTGACTCTTCCTTCTTTTAACCTCACATGTGGTTTTCCAGTTGACGCTTCAGGTGCTGCTTTTACACTCTTTCCAGAACCTGACCACTGCTGCCACTGCCACGCATCAAAGCCATCATCACCTCTCCCCAGGACGACTGCAACGGCCCCCAACTGTTCTTCGGCTCCCGTCCTTCCTCAGAGTGGCCACACAGTTCCGTAAAAACTTAAGTCAGATAGATCATTCATTTACTTAACACCTCTAATTCCCACCCATCTTCCTCTGATCCAAGCCAAAGTCCTTCCCATGACCTCAAAGCCCTTCTCCAGCTTGCCCCATTCCCTGTCCTACCTCACCTTCATCTACCTTCCCCACGGGTCCTTCTGCTCCAGCCACACTGGCCTCCAAATGCTCCCTCAGACATCTCAGGGATGTCCCACCCTTGATATTTAGCACTTTTTGTTTCCTCTACCTAGAAGCATCTTCCCCAAAGTATCTTTATGGTTCATTCTGTCACTTCCTGAGATCTTCTCAGTGAGTGCTTCTTTAGTAACCCCATGTTATATTGCAAAATGTCACCACCCTCCACCTTGGCACTCTCGGTCTCCATCCCACTCTCACTTACTTTTCACTTTGGCCCTATCACCATCAAATATTCCATATATTTTATTGGTTTATCTTGTTTATGATCTGTGTTTCCTCCAAATGTGGTTTTGGTTATTGTGAATCCCCAGTGCCTAGAAGAATGCCTGACATATGATAGGGAATTTCTCCAGCTGGTGTCAGGACCAACTTGAGAAAGAAACAAAGAATAGCCTGTCCCTAAATCAAGGCATCTCTAGAGAAAAAGAATAGTGTAAAAGGACAAAAAGCATTAATGCAGCTGTCAGTCATGAGAATGACAAAGAGTAGTGGACACTGCTACTATATGGTACATGTACAATCCACCAAGAATAAGATATACAGCCCTAAAGTTTGAACTCCAGAGTTTACTCAACTTCCCCACCAGAGCAAGAAGAAAGACCTTTGTGTGGGATTCCAGAAGCACAGGGAGCTGCCCTCTGAGGTTGGGGAATGAAAATAGGATGTGTAAAAACAATCTAGTTTACTGGGCCACATCCAAGAAGGTAGGTAAGACTGTAAAATCCAGGTACAGAGAGAAGAGACCAAAATCCTAATCAGGCAAGGTAGAATATGAGAGAATCAACAAGGTGAACAAAATGTGAGATCAAAAGTGATCCCTTGAAGCAATGGTTGTAGCAAATTATGGGAGCAATTTATGGGGCATCCATGGTCTCACCTATGAGTGCATAAGGAGCTTTCGATTGCTGATTTGTTCAGACAATAAGGATATTTATATGCAAATCAGAGCAAAATCAATGTCCATTGTTGCAGAAGAAGTACTAGTGAGACTCGCATCCATACAAGGCTGGTGGGCCAATAGGGACAGTGTTTTTTTCTTTACATGATAATATAGAAAGTTAAAAAGAGCTCATACTTTTTGTATATGTCATTCCATAACTGGGAATTTATTCTAAAAGAAATAATTAAGCAAAAGAAAAATAACTACATGCTTTAAAACATATGTTGTTGCAGTGTCTGCCAAAATCAGAAATTTGATCCAGCTAGAAGTTCATCAACAGATATCACATTGCCATTAAGATGATAAATTGCAAAGACTATCTAAAACAGTGTTTGGCAAGTTTTTTTCTGTAAAGGGCCAGAGAGAAATTATTTTAGGCTTTGAGGGCCACACGGAGTCATAGATGCTATATAAAAAAATGGGCATTGATGTTGTATTAGTATGGTAGACCTGCTGCAATAAATACCATAGACTGGGTGGCTTAAACAACAGAAATTTATTTTCTCATGGTTCTGGAGGCTGGAAGGCCAACATCAAGATGTTGGCAGGTCTGATTTCTCCCGAGGCCTCCCTCCTTGATTTGCAGACGGCCACCTTCTTGCTGTGTCCTCACATGGCCTTTCCTCTGTGTGTGCACTCCTGGCATCTCTGCCTCTTCTTAGAAGGACATCAGTTCTTTTAGATTAGGATCCCACCCTTATGACCTCATTCAACTATAATTACCTCTTTAAAGGCCCTATCTTCAAATACAGACCAGGGGGTAGTGCTTCAACATATGACTCTTAGGGGAAGCACAATTCTGTCATAATAGCTGTATTCCAATAAAAGTTTATTTACAAAAACAGGTAAAGGATTGGATTTGATCCATGGCCATCATTTGCTGACCCTTGATCTAGAAACATGGTACATATAACTTAAATATGAATTGCAATATTAAATTATTTAAAAAGCACAACGTGTAATGGTGCACCCTGAGATTACATTGTAAAATATCTATATGCAGGTAGGCATCTGATCTGGTGATGTTTCCTTTTGTTCACTGTGTTTATTATTAATGCTGCTATACTGGTAACAGGAAAAAGATGGAGAGGCATGGAAAGGAGGAGGAGGAGGAAGGAAATATTAGAAAAACCCAACATTTGTTGTATACTTCCTGTAAGTCAGGCGCTGTGCTGAAAGCTTTCAAGCCACTCTCATTAACTTCTCACAACCAAGTTAGGTTTTATTTCCTACCATTTCACAGATGAGAAAACTGAGGCTGATCAGTTAAGTAAATCACCCAGGGTCTAAGAGCTCATCTGAGACATTCAGACCCAGGTTTATCTAACTCTAGAATCTAAAGTCTTAATCACTGCCTGTCTCAACTTCTTTGATTATGTACGATTTTTACAGTAAGGGAATATAGTTAAAGAATTATATTCATTCACAAGTACTATGAATTGGATCCAAATTAGACAAGCACCTTATGCAGCTACAAATGCAGAATGAAAACTTTGTTTTGAGAGGTAGTAGATCAAACCATATGAAACTGACTTTCTCATAAGTCCAAAATATTCAAATATGGGCAATTTCATATAATTCAACTTAATTTTCAACTCAGAGTCAAGGTAGATCTTGGCTCTGGCCTTGGATGCCACTCAGGTGGGCCCACCTCATGAAAGCTTCTCCAAGGTAAACATCAAAGCCACAGCCTGGAGCGTCCCATCAAGCCAAACAAGCTACAAAGGTTTCCATTTACTGGGCTGCAGCGGAGGAGGGTCTTCAAACGTATTTACACATTCTTTGCTAGCGATGTGCTTCATGTTTGGGTGCAAAATATAAATAGGCTGAAAAATATTTGCTTATTATTTTAGGAAATTTAGAACATGTGAAAAAGGTCAAATTCAACAGCCCCAGAGACTGAAACTCTTTATCCATTAGCCCAACTGCATATGGAGTTTAGGGAACAGCACTGCTAACTTCCTCCTCGGCCCTACCTCTCCAGTGAGTTTGAACTCTGAGCAAACAGGACTGCTTCTCACTGCAAGGGACTCCACTGTATCAGGATGGTTTGGTTCTTGGCCTCTGAGCTGAGAGGTAGGATTAATGCCACGTCTAATGGTCACAAGTCTGAGATCACCACATGTCAATCACTGATGAGTTCATAGACAGTCTTCTCCCAACTCACCAAGTGCTAAGTGGTCCAGAAACAACTAACCAGTAGAAAAGCGATCAACCAGAGAAACTATTAATCAGTATTCATGGGGGAACTAGCAGAGAAAAGATTGCATGGTCTGCCTGAAAGCTAAGGCCCTGGGACTAACTAGTGATTGTGGTCCATCGGGGTGCTTGGAGCCCATCATTAAACCACCCTCTCACACATGTGCTTCCTGGGGCCAGAAAGAATAAATGGATATAGTCTCAGTCTGACTGTGGGGAGCTGGAAATAGGCAAATATTCCTTCATTGTCCCTGCATATAAAACCTTGTGGGGAATTATGCCTGCTAACTGAAATGGAGCATGGGAGAGTTAAACATTTCAGACAATTCCTAGAGGGTCTAGTAGCTCTATCTATGGCTCAGTATGAATGGGGCCTCCAAGAACTTTCTCCACAGCAGGCTTCTCTCCTGGCCCCCTGAAGTGAAAACATGTTTAATATCATCCCAAGGCACATTGTGTATGATTAATCAGATTCCATCAGATCCTTCATATATTAGGTCTTAGGGAAGGCAGAAAGTGAAGCAGCATGGCCAATGATTCATGTACGGCAACACAGGATGCCCCAGGCCAACTCCTTTCCAGATATTAGACAGCTAGTGGGGGCCATGCCTGACAGAGAGCCAGCATTCATCTGGTGCTTAGTTTGATTCTTTAAAAAAATCAATGCATTCAAAAATACTCATCCCATATAGGTAAAATTATGCTGATACGCTTTCCATTGTCACCAGGCAAAGGGAGTAACACTCTCTTCTAACTATTCTCTTTTCTTCTTCAAGTATTACAGCTAATTTTCTCTATCCCATGTACCCTTGACACTTACCAGAGCCTGAAGCTGCCTTTCCCACATGGGTCAGGGTGCAGGCATGAGAGGTATAGGTGATCACACTTCCTATTATTCGATTGCCTCATCACTCAAAATGCTATCACCTATTAAATTTAGTGCCCACCATTCCTCCATGCCTTGACTCATTCTCTCTTCCTGACTTTCCTTTTCCACTGAAGCTACTTGTCTTTTCTCTTGCTGTCATAGATAAAGCTCATGGACCTTCTAGCATCTCCATGTACAAACCACATCCTACACGCTTGCCATCTTCATTTTCATTAAGATGGGGGCCTGGGAGGGAAATGGAAGGCAAACTGAGTGCTCTGATTTATTCTTTCATCAAAACCCTTAAAAGCCATACTCTTATCTTTGTACACCAACATTTTGGGGGTTCCCATGCTTCTGCCATTCATAGAGTTTATTCCCAAATCTGCACTTTGCCAGAAGCCTCCCTCATGGCTTTACCAAAAGACCAACTGGTCCATTGATAATTTTCATATTCTCACTGTAGCTCATTTAAGTGTGAATGCTGTTTCCAAAGAACCCCTGTGTAATGAGATATGTCCATGTCCAAATCCCTGGAACCTATAAACCCCTTTTATGGAAAAGGAGTCATTGCAGACATAATTAAGTTAAGGATCTTGAGAGGAGATCATTTTGGATAACCCAGGTGGGCCATGAATCTAATGATGTGTCCTTTAAAGAAACAAAAGAGATGAAGACACGCAAAGGAGAAGGTGATACAAGGACAGAGGCAGAGACTGGGATGATGTAGCCAGAAGCCCAAGAAGCCAACAGTTGCTGAAAGCCACCAGAAGATGGAGGAAGCAAGTACAGCTTCTCCCCCAGTGTCTGCAGAGGGCGTGCAGCCCTGCTGACACTTTGGTCTTGAAATTCTGGCCTCCAGAATGGTGAAAGAATGAACTTCTGTTGTTTTAAGCCACACAGTTTGTGGCAATTTGTTACGGCAAATCTAGGAAACTAATATACCCACTCTTTCAAATACTTTTTGGAATTGAACCTTCTTCAATAATTCCAACCCAAATAAGAGAAAATCTAATGTGATTTATAATGTGATATGGAGCATGCTTTCTGTAAAGAGGAATCATGTCTGACTAATTCATTCAACAAATATTTAGCCTTTCGACAAATATTTATTGAATGCGAGCTTTCTGCCAGGCCCTGTAATAGATGCTGGAAATGAATCCTTTCCCTCGGGGATCTTATGTTCTAATCTTACCAGAGCTCTTTGATGAGGGCAGGAGGTGTTTATAAATAAGCAATTAAACAAGGGACAGCTGGTGGCCCTAATGCAGTTAGATTTAAAATGTCCTGCAACAATTCTGTGCAAGATAAATATTCAAAATGGAGGTAGTTTGGTGCCAGAGCAATGCTTGGTTATAAATAAGTTAACCAGCTCAGAAAAAGGAATCAAAGAATAGACATAAACAAATTCTTTTCACTATAGGAAACTGAGTTTTGTGACCAGAACTTTTAACTGGAAACTATTTGGAATGATGAGTATGTAGTGGCATCTCAAAGTTGCTGCTACTGACAAGCCGCTCCAAGTAGTGAGATACTAAATCAACACTAATGAAACCCCAGGCATGAGTACAAAAATGGCCCGTGAACTTTAGTATGAGTGAGGATGAGGTAGAACCTCTGTGGGTGGCAGGAGAACCAGCCAAGCTCTTCTTCCAGGGGTTTTCTATTAGCTCTCTTTGCTTTTGACCAGCCAGAAGTGATTTACAACCTTCACTCCAATCCAGCCCACCTCCATCTCCCAAATTGATTTCTGAAATGTAGGGTGTAATTAATAAAGTAATTGGAAACAAAAACAGAAAACAGACTTAAATCATTAAATAACTCTTGTTGCTGGCACAACAGGGTTTAGATTTGCCTCTGTATGGCCCAGAAAAGGTTCACTGAGCGAAGAATCCAGAGGCCTAGAGGCTGCCGCATGAACGCAGGGGAAATCAACAGTATTCTATGCAGAAATACAGGAAGCACTGCCTGAGTTAGAAAAGGTTATACAGACTTGGAGGATATGGGTGATCATCACTGATTGTTCTGGGAAATCCTAGATAGAATTGAAAGGCTCCTTTGAAGTTTATTTAATGTGTGTCTGTTGCGTATACATATATAAATAGCAGATGTTTAATATATATTTATTGGTTGATTATTAATTGAAAAAATACTACAGAGCAAACAAAAGACAAGCTCTTTCATCAAGCTGGTAGTAGATTTAAGGAACTTTTGATCATAGAGCTTATATAGACTGGCCACAGAAACAGACTCGAAAAGGGGTTTCACTGAAGTAATCTGTATAAATTATTGCAGGAAGAAGTTTGCAGGAATGGTAGAAATGAGGCATTTTCAGGGGATAGGGATGGGAAAATATATGGTAACCCCAACAATATTTAGTAGCTGACATTTTGGATGTTTCACTCTAAAAAAATTTTTTGAAACAACAACAAAAATGAAGTTAAAGAGATCAATGGTTTGACCTACATAGAATATATTTTTAAAGTTTTTCTTAAAACCATTACTTTTAAAAAATACATATACACACACATTCATTTTTGTCTTCTCGGGTTGGGATGTGGAAACCAGCATATTCTGCGTACTGCTCTGTATCTTACTTATTTCCACTTGAAGCTTTTCCTGTATTTCTGCATAAAGAATTTCTTTATTCTTTTTGAAAGCTGTATAGTATTTCATTGTATAGACACAGCATCATTTATTCAACAAACCCTAGTGAAGAACGTTAGGATATGCTAAACTTTTCTTTTTTACAAACAATATTTCATTGAATAAATCCTCCAATGTGAGTATATCTATAGGATAAAAATTTCTAAAAGTAGAATTACTGAGTCAAAAAATATTTGTTAATTTTAATTAATGTTGCTAAATTGTCTCCCATAATAGTATACCAATTTATACCAATGTAATGTCATATGAAATTTCTTATGTTTCCAAACAAATATTTTACCACCCAGCCTAGCTCTAAATCCTGATATATTCATTATTCAGATGATGGCAAATCCATGGTGATGTAGTCTCACTTCACTATATTTAGGCAAAATGACTTGATTCTGTAAGACACCATACATTGTATTTCTGGATTTTTGTCCCCATCATTAGCATCTACTGTGTGCTCCTGAAGGGAGGTGTCATTTCCCTTGACCTTGCTTGATAAAATTCCCAGCAGAGATCCAGGCATGTGTGGTGCTTGAGAAATGTTATTTGATGTTGATGATAATGATAAATGGCATTTTAATTTACTAAAGGAGCAATTTGAGTTTCAGAAATCTTAGAGTCTGACTTAAAATAATACACAACAACAGCCTACCCTCACTATCCTTTTCATGGGCAGCTAATATAAATACTTTTAATATAACAGTTGTGTTTAAATAGCATTAACTTGATATTATTTATATATTTTTATAACCCTCAATTTCCACTGGTTCCTAAGGAAGGAAAACAGATTTGCATTTGATAAAATATTTCATCCTTTATTTCCTTTGCTCTTTCTGAAACACAAAGTATATTAATAAAACACAAACTGTTAAAAATAAGAATGAATGGGGTCCCACAAAGTGATTTATCTCTATCACTAGAGGAGCTAATACATCATGTGCAGTTATAATGGCAGACACAGATATCAAGATAATATTGTGTGAGATGGTTTTTGACACGTAGGGCAATCCGTGGGAGCCTTTAAGTGAAATTTTATATCAGGTCCTAATAATTTATATAATCATGAAAACATTTTATCTAAGTTCTCATGACTAAAACTCTGGGCTGCAGAGAAGGCTGATTATGCATTTCAAACTCTCCTTTCTGGAAGCTTGCCTAGTTGTCAAAGGCAATGCAGGTCACATACTCTCACACAAGTTGTAAACACATAGAACTGTGTGTAGAACAAACTGCTGAAAATTGAGAGAAATCTAAAATTATAATACTTACATGTATGGAAATGAATGGTAGATATCCAACTTAAGCAGCCACCAGTAAAAGCAAAATCAGAATAAGTGATTTTAGTTTTGAAGAATGTCTGGCTTATTAACCCTCCCTCGGCCCAGGGCGTATACAGAAAGATCCCGGGCTACAGCAGGGCGGTCTGTAGAGATTTCTTCATATGCTTTTTTCAAACAGTCTAAACTGAATGCAAGAGATAAGCTAAATGTGACTCAGAATATCTCTGACAGAAGCCAAGAAGAAGAGAGGGGTTGGAAAAGGTACACACAGGAGAGACGCTACAATGGGGAAAAAGCAAAGTGATAGGTAGGAAATACAGAGCTCAGGGGAAAGAAAAAAAGAAAGAAAAAATGTTAAGGAAATACCATAGGCTGCAGGGTAGAAAGTATAACATATAAATAAGAATTAGAAATAAAGTCTTAAGAATGAAGACTTTAAACTTTAAAAGATATTTTAAAAGAGGGGCAATCTAAACACATGTGCACCTAGATGAAATCCTAAATGCCATGGAATTACATGAACAATTCAGTCAAAATTAAGACACGGAGATTCAGGAGATTCAAGGAAAAGAACTGAAGCTTTGTAGAATCATCAGTTGAAAAAAAGATCAGCCTCATATCTGTTCTTTTTTCTTACTTAAATGAAATTGAGGGGTGACTTGTGAGAAGTACATTATTTTATGTAGCTCTTCTGATAATGAAGCTCAGATGATTTGAAACAAATTCATTGTAAGAAGTAAAAAGATGGTGGTTGATAGTTTGCAATGATCTTGCCCTGAGCCGAAGAGGGTGCTCACCAATGGGCTGTCAGTCAGGATCTGGGCAGGAAGTGGATGGATCACACAAACAGAGGAAAGGGAGGAAAGTTGAGTAAAGAACTATTTACGAAGGCATGAGAGGATTAAAGTAAGGACACTGAGAAAAGTAAAGCACTCTGGGGCTGCCCATAGCAGGGAGACGGTCCCACATCTGAGCTTCAGTGGCAAGGTGAGAGGGTAGTTACCCAAATCTGATAAAAATAGCCATGACCTCCATCAAAGAAAATAACAACTCTCAAATTTAGCCTCACAGAAGGGAGGAAGAGGACTCATGACCTGAAGTCACTGTCTTCCTTCCCTCTAATCTCTTGCCTGTTTTTCCCATTGGACGAAACAAGCAAGGCCGAAGTACAAGGGGGCCATGGGTATAAGTCCATAAATGCCACATTCCCAGGGCAAAGAGCAGAGTACAGGAGGTTGAGAGGAACTGAACAGGTACATTGAAAATAGCCAGCCTGGTGGGCAAAATTTTGCAGAAATATGTTGAAGAGCAAAGCTTTTGTCCTGGAATTGGTTACATCATTTATGGAGTTAGTCAAACTGCTTAAGAGCAAATTAGACAATTGAGGATGCTTCATTAACTCTGTTCTCTGAGACTCTGTATGAGGTACTACAGCTTCTTTGATCCTATTGGTCACAGTTGGCCAATAAGGACAGTGGCACAGGCCCTACTTCTGAATCTGTCACAGAGCACTCAGCTTTATTCATCCTCCTGACCCCAGGCGAAACCGTCAGCATTAATTAAATTTTGGCAATATTTCCCTACAGAAAGTTGGAGAGAGAGAATGTGGATGAATAGATATAAATACATTGCTATTGTACTCCCAGTAAAAAGTAAACTTGAAGCTTAAGTCTTGATAAAGGTGACATTGTAGAATCAACTCTCTGAGAATAATTTTAAAATTGCAACATACAGGACGGAAAAATGTTGAGGATTTCCCCAAATTGCACTAAGTAATTAGTAAGATTGGCATGTGTATTTATGAAATGTGACTGAAAATTCAGAAGGTGAAATTTGCAGATTTGTTTCTATCTCTTAAATCTAACTGACCTGATCTTCCCTGATCTTATAGCAGCGTTTGATTCCTCCTTCTTGATGTCTTCTTTTTTCTTGGTTCCGTAACATCACACTTTCTGATATGACATTATACTTTGTACTGTCTCCTTTCTCATCACTTATAACCCACACAGGACCCATCTTCATCACCAAGTACTCCTGGTAAAGGTCGTTGCAATCAGACTTCACAAACAGGGTTCCCAGATACAGCTGTCCAGGTTGTGGACTAATTGTACATGGTGAGCTTACCATCTTTCCACATTCTACAAGGAGGCTCAGCTGACACCAAGTCCTCAGATTTCTATGCTTCCAGTAAGCATTCTCCCCCTCCCTGAAGTTGTCAATTTGTAGCTCACTTCTAGAGAAAGCAACAGCCTAACACCACCATATGATTTGGCTAAAATTCATATCTAACTGAATATCATGTCACTTGATTCTTTTACTTTTCCATGCATGTATCTGGTGGCAAAAGCAACTCATCCCTTCAAATCTTGTTGTTCACTTAGGAATGTCACAGAGAATCTTAGGTGTATGCTCTGGGGTGCTAAACTTGCAAGCTCAAAATGAACAAATAACAGACAGATGTAATCAGATGGCTGACTCAAGGTACTCAGAACTCTCCTCCTCCACAAAGAAGAACCAAAGCAACAAACATTAATAGCTAACCACACATGGAGTTGGCTGTCTAAGGGAGAACACTGGAATTCAGCTAAAGTGGCAAAAACCCTCATGGAAATTCAGGATGGCTGCACAGAGAGGGAAATGAAGCACCCCGCTGAGATCAGCTCAGAGCCAAGAAGGGCTCCCCATTGTGGGGGGAAAGGTGAATGGGAAATCCCCAGCATCCCATATTCCCACCACAGACTCCTGGAATCCCGGCTACAGGAAAACCCACAGCCCTCACAGAATGTTTCATTCAACAGCTGCAGAACAAATACACTTCTCCACAGCACATGGACACTACTTCAGGAAAGACAATATGTTACACCACAAAACAAGTTTCAACAAATATTTAAAAATCAAAATTAGATCAGGTAATTTTTCAGACCATGGTGGAATATAACTAGAAATCGATAACAAGAGAAACTTTGGAAATTGTACAAATAAATGAAAAGTAAATAACATGTTCTGGAATGACCAATGATTCAAATAAGAAATTGAGAAGGAAATCAACAAATTTCTTGAAAGAAATAAAAGTAGAAACTCAACATACCAAACCCTATGAGATAAAAAAGAGCAGTGCAAAGAAGGAATTTATAGCAACAAATGCCTACATCAAAAAAATAGAAAGCTCTCAACTAATCAACCTAATGATGCACTTCAAGGAACTAGAAAAGTAAGAACAAACCAAACTCAAAATTAGTATAAGAAAAGAAATAATAAAATCAGAGCAAAAATTAAAAATGAAATAAAACTTAAAAATACAAAAGATTGACAAAATGAAAAGTTGGTTTTTTGAAAAGATAAACAACATTGACAAACCATTAGCTAGACTAAGAAAAAAGAAAGAAGATGCAAATAAATAAAAGTAGAAACAGAAAAGGAGACATTACAACAGATAACACAGAAATATAAAAGATCACTAGAGACTGTTACAACTATATGCCAACATATTGGAAAATCTAGAAGAAATAAATTGCTGAACACATATAACCTATCAAGATTGAACCAGGAAGATACAGAAAACCTGAACAGATCAATAACAAGTAACAAAATTAAAATTAAATCAGTTATAAAAAATCTCCCAACAAAGAAAAGCACAGTCTCAGATAGCTTCACTGCTGAGTTCTACCAAGAAATTAACACCAATCCTTCTCAAAAAGAACAAAGGTGCAGACATCACACTACCTTGACTTCAAAATATACTACAAAGCTAGAGTAACCCAAACAGGATGGCAATAATGTCAAAACAGATACTTAGACCAATGAAACAGAATAGAGAACCCATAAATAAATTTATGTATTTACAGCCAACTAATTTTTGACAAAGGTGCCAAGAACATACATTGGAGAAAGGACACTCTTTCCAGTAAATGGTGCTGGGAAAACTGGGTATTTGTATGCAAGAGAATGAAACTGTACTATCTCTTACCACATACAAAAATAAACTCAAATGTATTAAAGACTTAACTGTAAGACACAAAACTAGAAAAAATAGGGGAAATGCATGAGAACGTTGATCTAAGCAACAATTTTATGGCTAAGACCTCAAAAGCACTGATTAAAAAGCAAAAAAAGACAAAGGGAATTATATCAAAAGAAAGCTTTTGAAAGCAAAGGACACAATCTCCAGAGTGAACAGACAACCTATAGAATGGGAGGAAATATTTGCAAACTATTCATCTAACAAAGGATTAATATACAGAGTATACAAGATACTCAAACAAGTCAACAGCAAAGAACAAATAATCTTATTTAAAATAAGTAAAAGATCTAAATAGACATTTCTCAAAAGAAGACATACAAATGGCCAACAAGTTTATGAAAAAATGTTCAACATCATTAATCACCAGGGAAATACAAATCCGAGCCAAAGTAAGTTATCATCTCACCCCAGTTAGGATGGCTATTATCAAAAAGACAAAAAATAATAAATGCTGGCAAGGATGCAGAAAAAAGGGAACTCTTATAACTGTTGATGGAAATGTAAATTACCAAAGCTGTTTTGGAAAACCATGTGGAGGTTCCACAAAAAACTGAAAATAGGAACCATATTATCCACAAACCCATTACTGGATATTTATCCAAAGGAAAGGAAATCAGTATATCAAAGAGATATCTGCACCCCCATGTTTATTGTGGCACTATTCATAATAGCCAAGATATGGAACCAACCTCTGTGTCCATCAACAGATAAATGGGTGAAGAAAATGTAGTATATAGACACAATGAAATATCATCCTGCCATAGAAAAGAATGAAATCCTGTCATTCACAGCAATGTGAATGAGCCTGGAGGACATTATATTAAGTGAAATAAATCAGGATAATACCTGATTATTTCCGCATATTGCCACTCATATGTGGGAGTTAAAAAAGTTGAGTTCATAGAAGTAGAGAGTAGAATTGTGGTAATTAGTGGCTTGGAAAGGGAGGAAGAAGGGTGGATAGGGAGAGTCTGGGTAGCAGATACAAAATTCAGCTATTAATAGATAGGAGGACTCTCTAGCACTCTAATGTGACTATAATTAACAATAAATTATGATGTATTTTCAAATAACTAGAATAAAGGATTTTGGATGTTTCTACCTCTAAGAAATGATAAATGTTTGAGGTGATGGATATGCTAACAACCTTGATTTGATCATTACACATTGCATACATGTATCACTCTGTACCCCATAAATATGTACAATTATCATGTGTCAATTAAAAATAGTTTTCAAAAACAAAGAGAAAAGAAATTTTAAGCAAGAAATCTATCAAACATAAAATTCATTTATATTTGGATGCATCTTTCCAGATGTTTTCATACAAATATGAGTATATACATATAACATATAATGATCACATATGCATTTCAAGAATAAGATTAATAATTTACTTCCTATAAAAGTATTTTATATTTATTCTATAGCTCTCATTTATTAAATATATGTAACACAAATGCAGATTTATATTTTTGTAAATGTTAATGAAACAAGAATGTTACATATTACTTATATAAAATCAGAATTTATGTTTTTAATTCATTTTATATAGTGGCTACATTTTAAAACAATAAGTACTTTTCTAATAACATGGTTATCAATGCTTACTGAATATTACCTGCTTACCCATAATCATGCAATCTTTCCTCTTTTTCTGAAATTTAAGATTTTAGTTTTCTTCTTCCTTCTGCTTATTATAATACATTCATTAGAATTTTATTATTATGAGTTATAATTTTAAAATCCTTATAACACCTATCTCATTATCTCTTTAGGATTAATTTAAAAAAATTATGGGTCAAGTAATATACACATACTACAGCATGAAAATGAGCATTTTTAATTTCAAGTTTTCCCCATGTTTTAAACATTACTTTAATCATTATTTTGATGGCTACATAATATCTATAAAATTTATCTCTCACTATGGAAACTTTTTAAATTATTGAATATCTGGATCCTTTTAGATTTTTAAACCTTCACAATTTTTGGTAAATGTAATATCATTTTGGAAATAAACAAACAAACAAAAACAAGTCGCTAAAGAAGCTTATATTTAAGAATTACGGGATAAAGTAGGCTGGGCACAGTGGCTCATGCCTGTAACCCCAGTGGTTTGGAAGGCTGAGGAGGAAGGATGGCTTGAGGCCAGGGGTTTGAGACCAGCCTGGGCAATATAGGGAGACTCCTTCTGTTAAACAAAAAAAAGTATTAAAGGATAGAGAGAGGCACAAATTGTAAGTGTAAAGGAGATCACAGAAAGGACCAACTCCGTTGGATTCGTGGCTCTGAGTCAGGCCTTACAGAGAAAGTATACCCTGGGTTGAGCGTGAAAAATTACACAGCATTTGACTACATTAAAAAGAAGTGACAACAGCAATTTGCATGAATAGATACCAAATCTATGTATATGTGTGAAAAAGAGAATGCAAATATATTGATTCTGGTTATCATAGCAACCTGATGGTAATAAACAAGTTAGAATAATTCTTCAAGTCCCTGAAGAATTCCATACATATCAACCCCTCACTTTATCTATTGCAGAACCTAGTGCAGTGCCTGACACATAGCAGATTTTCAATAAAGATCTACTGACTTAATTTCTCTCTGTTTCTTCTCTGTGACACATACATAAGTCATATGCTGTTTTGTCACTAAACTAACTACTTAGTGGCTACATGCTAACAAGTGTAAGAGCTGAGAAAATAAACATTAATAAAAAAAACAAAAATTACTTGATTAGGTTAGTATTTTTTTAAATAGAAGTTTATATTAAATTCTAAATTCTAATTTGAATAAATGGTATTTATTTTAGCTGCTGCAGACTTTCTATCCAGACCTCCAGTGTCCTGAATCCTACTTTTCAAGACTGATCAGTACACAGATATTTCTAAGCAAGCATTACAGGATCTGTACTGTGGGTAAAGGGAAGGAAAAGCTGGGATTGGGGGGGATGCAGAGTAGAACATATGAAAAGATGGGAAGGTTCTCTGTCTTTGGGCTTTATAGCCCCCTTAGGGGAGATGGCTAAGTCACACTGTGCACATGCAGAAAGACACCAGACGCTGAATCCACTAGCGCTGAGTGGGATGAGGCGAGCTATCTGTCCTAAAGGAATTTAGATAACAAAGAAGTAACTAGCAGTCAGAGAAACTGGGAAGCTTTTGTGGAAAAAGTGTGACCTAATTTTGGTAGGGGGATTATGAAGGATTTGGATAATTAGAAAGCACGTTGAAGACTTCTCAGCTTGGAGGCAAAACACACTCAAAAGCAGAGGGGCTGGAGTGAGAATAGCGTGTGAAGGACAGAGAGGCAGCCTGCTGCACGGAGTGGAGGCCACGACAGAGCAGGAATCCCACAGTGACTGTGGACTGGAATAATTTTCTTAATGAACTCATGCCACTTAATTTGTCCAGCCAAATGATGGTAGAATTCTACTGGGAAATACATCTTTGTCTTCATTTCCCTACATGTCCATTGAATGAAAGAATAAATAAATGGTTGTTGTCTTCTTCAAGTTAGTCATCAAAGGAGGCTAAATGTGTGTGTGTGCATGTGTGTGTGTGTGTGTGTGTGTGTGTGTATTCTAAATATGCAACTATTGCTCAAAACATTCTGAAACCTTTTTCTCTGTGACCATATTCTTTTAAGTATTCTCAACAATGATGTTGTGCCTTTTAGCTTTTGAGGATGGACTCTGACATTGGTAAAAAATCCAAGTCATCCACGGTTGACTGTAATAAAGAGCAGATATGCTGAATAACATATGTTTGAATCATCAAAAGCAACAGTAACAAAATGAGGTGAGTCTTCTTATATGGTTTAGAAGTGGCTTAGAAATGCATAACATTAACTATACTACTCAGGAAAAGACCAGAGAACATGATGAGGCATTTCTCAGTCTTATCAAATCCTTACCGTATTAGGGGCCATTCCTTATCAACAGCCCCTTAAATATAGCAGTGCCATTGTTTAGACAACTTTGTATTTGAATTCACTTAATCGAAACAACAAATACAAAATCTGGACCAGAAAATTAAGTTTCTGAGTTCTAATTAGAAGATATGATGTGGGGAAACTTTAATTAAGTTTCTGTATTTCGATTTGTGCAACAAATCTGCAAACCAAATAGTTCTGTTCCTCACCTACATATTATATTTTTTCAGCTGAAAGAAAGTCCAAATATAAAGTTTTCCATCCTCTACTTACAGTTTGTACTATTTTAAGGTTTTTGGTAAATCATTCTTGTGTGGTCAAATGCTATTCTCACTGGAAGGTGTCTATGTTTTTAATTTCACCTTCTTTCCTGGACTGGGCACTAGGGTATAAAAAATAATGGAAACTTTGTTAAAGATTTTTTTAAATTTAAATTCCAACTATTTAATAAATATGCATTTTATGTTAACATGTGTTTGATACAGTTAGTGGTTACATAAAACTATTATTTTCTGGTTTTTAATGTACATTTGGAATATGTGATAATTATAAATAAAGTTATTGGGCATATTTCAATAAAAAATACATTTGAAATCCCTAAGTAAAGGAGGATGGACAACTTCTGCAAAGAAAAAAAAAAGAAAAAGGACAGAAATAAAGAAAAGAAGAAAGAAAGAAAGAAAGGAAGGAAAGAAAGAAAGAGGAGAAAAAAAGAAAAAAGAAACTAAGGAATCTTTGCACTATGTGACTAATACTTAAAGACTCATTTGTAAAAAGACCTATCAATGGAAGGAGATAAATGTACAAACTATCTGATATGTTGATTCACCTGGTCACAAAATTCTCAACAATTTATTTGCTGGTGAAAATAAAATTAAGTTTAGTCCACTTAAAAATAAGCAAAAGAGCTCTAACTCAAATTCCTGGACTCTCCCACCCCCCTGGAAGGACTCATCTATGCAAATTCATGCTGCTTAAAAAAATAATAAATAATATCCAAATTCACTAAAGAATACAAGCATGTTCTCTTACATATTAAGAAGCTGCATTCAGATGGCTGTTGAACCTGTTTGGATCCTTTCACTAGGAAACCGATTTCCTTATTTACCTATGCCAATATTTTTCTCTAGTCATTTGTCATTTACATAACACTGAGCAACCAGTCTTGAGAATGTCCTAAACAACAAAAAAGCCTCTATAACAATTTTTGACACAGGGGACTTCATGGCGAAGTCCGTATATTCATCAGCGGCAGATTCATTGCGCTTTCTGTTTAGCTGGCCATTTCCTAGTGGAACAGTGATGTTTTATTTGGCTAGCAATAGCTACTGGAACAGGAGAGCAGTTGTATTCATGAAGCCAACTATTGGAAAGAATTTCCTTGCTTATTTTTTTCCTCTGTGTGTGTGTGTTTGTGCTTGTACATGTGTGTGTTTTTATTCAAGATCTTGGGTGCAAAAACCTTATTTATTTGTGAGCAATGTGAAAACGTGTCTGTATGTGGCTTATATTTATGATTCTTCTACAGTTCCTTTTCTGAATTTCTTAAAAAAAATACCAGACATATTTTAAACTATTTGGTTAACAGTTCTTACCGCATCAAATTTGTATCACTATTGCTATTTGTAACCTGAGACTATCTTCCACCACCACATTCTTAAACAAAATAAAATGGATCATCATTTTTTTACAGACAAAAATAGATGGTGTGGGAGGGAGAACTTAGTTAAAATAACAACACAATTGCTCTAATAAAGTTTTATTTGCTAAAATACAGCAGGTTATAGTCTTGGTCCTAACATAGAATAAATAATCTGTTTTCACGTTTTATATCTTTTTTAGGTCATCTCACCAGTTATAATAATATAAAATACAAGTTAGCATTTTATTCATAGTATGCCTTTAACAGATGAATCTTGCAAGCAAACATTAACTTCTGGCCTTTGAAATCACTTTCTCTTTTTTTGACTCACTCTTGTCTCTTAAGCTATATTTAATTATCTCCATAGAAGAGAAAATGATTGTAATAAAAGGGAACAATTCTCTTCTTTGATATTTGATTCATTTTTCTCCTCTTATTCAAAAAAAGATGCAATATTTGGAGTAATATGGTATATGAAATGATCTCTCATAATTTTGCTCCATTTTTAAGTGCATGTGGAGATTAACATGCTTTGATTTATTTTGACAAGGGATGGTAAAGTTTTTTTTTTTGAGAACAATAGTCTGCCAGAAATATTTTAAGAGCCTTTTGCTATGCTAGAAGGATAAACCATGTCAGGTGTTTCATGGGATTGAAAGATGATCTCCAATCCCTTTTTTACTCTTGTTTATCCTAATGTTTTTGAATAATCCTTAAGATAATCAAGAAGTTATTAACTCTGCTGTTAAATACAGTGCCTAAGAGTGGCATTCAAATATAAAAGCTACTTTAAAAGAACCACAAGGCAGAAAGTGACCTTGGTTTGCATTTAATCCAAGGCAGAGAGCATATAAACTCTGCCAGAATAGTTTAACCTCATTCTTAAGATCTCGAGGAAATAAAATTATTCACTTTCCTGAGAAACCTACTCAAATGTGTCACACCTTCCCTCGGGGAGACAAGATGTCCAAATTAAACTTTAATACTAAAATTGAATGTTTTTCAGTGACAATCTCATTAACAATATTTTGATATCAATGTAACTAGCTGGAAACTGAGGCATGCTGGTCTTCAGTTCTCTGAGCATGTGTCTCTTTCTTCGCTGAGCCCAAAGTAACACGTTTCCAGTCCTGATGTACTTTCATGAATAGGACACTAGTAGGGAAATAGGCAGAAAGATCATTTACAAGCTATCCAAGTGAATTACCAACTTAACAAGGGTGTCATTCATATTAAAATCCTTTTATTACTTTGAGAGGCAGCCATCATATTATCATGGCCAGCTATTTGCACCTCTTGTATTTTTCATACAAAGCATAAACTGAAAGCTATACATATCATTTAGTGATACAAAACTAAGTCTGACATTTTAAAAAACTGTATTATACACATCAGATTAACTTGACATAGTTGCTAAATACGACTATTTTTCATAAGTGACTAAGAAGATTTCCTCACGAAGCCATACTGTTTGCTCAGAACCATTCAGGACTCATAATAGTCACTCTCAAAAATTATTAGGAGTATTCTTGATTATAATTAATGCCCTGTGACAAATAAGTTATGAAAAGATGTTCAACATCATATGTTATTAGGGAATTGCAAATTAAAACAATAATGAGATAGATATCACTACCCAACTATTAAGAAGATTAAAATCTAAAACACTGATAACACCAAATTCTGGCAAGGATGTGAAGCAACAGGAACTCCCATTTATTGTTAGTGAAAATGCAAAATAGTACAACTGTTTTGAAAGACTCTTTGGCAGTTTCTCACAAAACTAAACATACTCTTACCATATAATCTAGTAATCACATTCCAGGTATTTTCCCAAATGAGGTGAAAACTTAAGTCCATGCAAAAACTTTCACATGGATGTTTATAGAAGCTTTATTCATAATTGCTAAAACTTGGAAAAAAACCCAGATGCCCTTCAGGAGGCAAATAAATAAATAAACTATGGTACATCCATACAGTGGAATATTATTCAATGCCAAAAAGCCATGGAATCCATCCATTAAAAGGCTAGTGGGAACTCAAGTGCATATTACTAAGTGAAATAAGTCAACCTGAAATGGCCGCATACTGTATGATTCCAACTATCCAAAATTCTTAAAAAGGCAAAACTATGGAGTCAGCAAAAAATCAGTGGTTGTAAGGGATTTAGGAGGAAGGCAATGGGTGGAACATGGGATTTTTAAGGCAGTGAAACTATTCTATATGATACTATGATAGATACATGCCATTATACATTTGTTAAAACACAAAGAATCGTACAACACAAAAAGTAACCCCTATGTAATCTATGGACTTTAGACAATAATAATGCATCAATACTGCCTTATCAATTGTAACAAACGTTCCATTCCAATGCAAGATGTTAATAATAAGGGAAATTAAAAATTGAGGATGTGGAGTGTATGGGAACTCTGTACTTTCTGCAAAATTTTTCTGTAAACCTAGAACTGCTCTAAAAATTAAGTATGTTAATTTTAAAAATAAATAAAATAAATATTGAAGAAAAAAACAAGTATGGTGCAATGATCACATCTCTGAACCAACAATATATAAGACGAGGATTGCTTATTACTACCTTTTTAACAATGTGTCCACATCTCTTTCATCCGGGTTTCAGGGCTTTGTGAATAGGAACTCTATTAAAGCCATTATCACGTGCTACAAAATTTTCAAAAAAGAAAATGTCAACTGAGATGAATGGCTTGGCATTTCCTTAAAGATTTCTGGAAAGATCAGCCAACACAGTATTGTGTTTTCAAGTAACTTGGTATTTACCATGACTTGTATACCTCACTGGCCAACAAAAATAATTCTGCTGTGTTACTAAGGGTTAACATTTCCACAGTTAACATTGCAATCCAAGGTAGTGAAGAAATTACTAAATAAGTAATAGCATTCAGAATGTGTATTGGCCGGGCGCGGTGGCTCACGCCTGTAATCCTAGCACTCTGGGAGGCCGGGGCGGGTGGATCGCTCAAGGTCAGGAGTTCAAGACCAGCCTGAGCAAGAGCGAGACCCCGCCATGGCACTCACTCTAGCCCGGGCAAAAAAGCGAGACGCTGTCTCAAAAAAAAAAAAGAATGTGTATTGACCAGGTACAGTGGCTCGTGCCTATAATTCTAGCACTCTGAGAAGTTGAGGTAGGAGGATTGCTTGAGCTCAGAAGTTCAAGACCAGCCTGAGAAAAAGCAGGACTCGTCTCTACTAAAAATAGAGAAAATTAGCAGGGAATTGTGATGCACACCTGTAGTCCCAGCTACAGAGGAGGCTGAGGCATGAGGATCACTTGAGCCCAGGAGATGGAGGTTATAGTGAGCTATGATCACACCACTAAACTCTAGTCAGAGTGACAGAGTGAGACTCTGTCTCCAAAAAAAAAAAAGAATGTGTATGCTGACTAATTTTTAAAACATAAATCCTATCCTCTGAAAGAAATTTCTTACACAAGTAAAGGAGGATGGAAAATTACTTATAATTAGACAAACATGTTCCTCTCACCATAATCACTACATACAATATCTAGAAGTTAAATAAATTGGGGACCATTGATATAATATTGAACCATTAAGGTGTCTCTCCTCACAGTGTGACGAAAAATGCAAATTATTAGAAATTTAGCTGGTGGAGTGTGACATCAGCAAGATGCCTGAGTAGGAGATCCCAGCCTTCCTTCCTCCTATAAAGAGCAACAATTTGGCAGCTATCTATGAAGGAAAATAACTCTGGAAGAGCTCATGAGTCCACGTTAGAAGGAAAAAAAACCAAAAAACAAGGAATAACCATGGGAAAGGGAAAGAATAACAGTTTCATTTTGCTTTCATCACTCCATTTCCTAGGACAGCATCAGTCAGCACAAAGGTAAGTTTCGCTGACTTGCCAGTTCTCGTACGGAAAAGGAGAGTAGGGAAAACAATCAGATTCCCCAGCCATTAGGAGCACTGCCCAAATAATGAGCTTCAGTTTCACCACCACCAACACCGCCACCCCCAAACACTGGGGTGACTGGCATAGCTGAGGCACCTGGAGACAGCTGGGAGTAAAGAAGAAGTCCAGGGGCTGTCATATCAGCCATGTAGTTGGAATTGCTGCAGTCCACAGGTGCCTGCTCTGTACAGGATGTCACAACAGCAGACTTCTGTGCTGAGAACCTCAATAGACTCACAGCCACTTTTTACTCCTCACAGCTTTCATAACTGTGTACCCTGCACTGTTCACTGTCCTGAGTCCCAGCAGCTTACTCCACTGAAGACTCTAGCAGATTTCATTGCTGATGAAGCCAACAGCCAGAGCAAGTGTAGAGGATTCTCTGAAGCTTTTACCACCAAGGGCCTGGCAGATTTTTCCTGATCCTCACCACTGAGTTTGCATGAGTATGCACACTTCCAGCTGAGGCTTTCAGTTGCCCTTGTACACATAGCTGACTGGACCCCTGCCACCAGACCTCAGCTATTCTCTGTAGCCCTGCAGGTACACACTGCCAGCCCCCACCACCATAGGTGCTCCTGCAGTCCATCCCGGCTATTGCCTATGGCCGTGGCCTTTACCATCATGCACAGGCCCGAAGCTTGCCCCTGCCACCATGCACAGGCCTACAGCAAGCCCACAGATGAGCATGTGAACACTACTGGCTCTGCCTCTTCTACCTGCCCTGGCCTTTTGCTGCTGGACGCTGAAACACTGTTGAGGGTCCCAACAGTCTTGGCAGCCACCACAGACCTCCCCCAGCTCTTGTCACCAAGGACCAAACAGTTGCTGACATTGGGGACCCCAGCTGCCTGAGTCAATGAAACACTGTCTTATATCTTCCCCATCCACTGGACCTGGAGCTGCAGGTAAAGGTCTTTCCTTACCAAACCCAATCCATAAGGTCTGGAAGAAGTGATTGCTTCTTCAAATGCAGATACCTTCACAAGGCTCTAAGGATCACAAAAAATCAGGAAAATATGATACCCCTAAAAGAACATAATAAACTTGTAGTAACTAATCCCAAAGAGCTGGAGATCCTAATATTATCAAACAAAGAATTCAAAATTATTGTTCTAGTGTAGTTCATTGAACTACAAGACCACACAGTTAAATGATTAAACAATATCAGGAAAACAATATAAGAACAAAACAACAAGCTCAACAGAGATTCAAAACTTGAAAAAAAAAAAAAGAAAGAAATTTAAAAACTGGAGAATACAATGAATAAATAAACAAACCAAAAAGCAATAGACAGCATCCACCACAGAGTAAATCAAGCAGAAGAAAGAATAGGAAACTCCAAGACAGAGTATTTTAAACTATACAGTTAGAGGAGAAACAAAAGAAATAATAAAAAGGAATGAAGAAAGCCTACAAAATCTGTGTGAAATAATCAAGAAAGCTAAGTTTATATACAGGATTTTCAGAAGGAGAAGAGAAATAGAAAAAGATAGAATGCTGAGTAAGGAATAATAGCTGAAAACATCTCCAAATTGGGGAAAGATGAGAACATCCAGATACATGAAGCTCAATGGTCTCCAATCAAATTCAACCAGAGATTTTTACCAAGAAACATTAAAATAAAACTTTCAAATATCAAAGAAAGAATTTTGAAAGCAGTGAGAGAAAGGAAGCATATTACATACCAGGGAATCCTAATAAGGCTATCAATTGATTTCTCTGTAGAAATCTTTTAGAGCTGGACAGAGTGAGATGATATATTCGAAATGCTGAAAGAAAAAATCTGACAACCAAGAATAATTTACCTGGTAAAGTTGCCTTTCAGAAATGAGGAGAAAAAAGATTTACCTAGACAAAAATAAAGCCAAGGGAGTTCATAACTGCTAGGCTTGTTTTACAAGAAGTGCTAAAGAGAGAACTTCGAGCTGAAAGGAAATGCCGCAGATTAGTAACACGAAAGCATAAGAAAGTATAAAACTCACTGGTAAAGGTAAATATACAGTCAAATTCAGAATACTCTAATACTGTAATGGCAGTATATAAACCACTTACAACTGTAGTATAAAAGTTAAAAGACAGAAGTGAGAAAAATAACTATAGTTACAACAATTTATAAGAGATAAACAATATAAAAAGTTGTAAATTGTAACATCAAAAACATAAAATGTGGAGCAGGGAAATACAAGATAGAACTTTTGTATCTAATTGAATTAAGTTTTTATCAACTTAGATTGGTGTATTCAAAAGAAGACAGAATAATGGCCAGCAAACAATTTAAAAAATGCTCAACATCTCTAATCATTAAGGCAATGCAAATCAAAACCACAATGAGATATCACCTAACCCCAGTGAGAATGGCCTTTATCAAAAAATCCCAAAACAATAACTTTTTTTAAAGTATCCAAATTAGAAAGGAAGAAGTGAAATTATCCCTATTTACAGATGACATGATCCAATATGTAGGAAATCCTAGACTCCATTAAAAAAAAAACTGTCAGAACTAATAAATGAATTTAGTAAAGTCATAAAATGCAAAATCAACATGCAAAAAATTAGTTGTATTTCTTTGCACCCATAAGGATCTATCCAAAAGAGAAATCAAGAAATAATCCCATTTATGACAACATCTAAAGAAAAAATATTTAGGAATAAATTTAACCAAGGAAGTGAAAGATCTATACACTAAAAAATAATGAAATCTTGATGAAAGAAACTGAAGAAGACACAAATGGAAATATATCCCATGTTTATGAATTGGGAGAATTAATATTGTTAAAATGCCCATATAATACAAAGTATTATACATATTCAATCCAATCCCTATCAAAATTCCAATGGAATTTTTCACAGAAACAGAAAAAAACATCTATAAAATGCATGTGTAACTACAAAAGACCCTGATTAGCCTAAGGAATCCTGAGAAAGAAAAACAAAGTTGGTGACATCACACTCCCTGATTTCAAATTATATTACAAAGCTACAATAATGACAATGGTATGATGTTGGCATAAAGACAGATGTATAGACCAATGGCACAGAATAAAAAGCCTAGAAATAAATCCACATATATACAGTCCAGTGTTCCTCAACAAGGGTGCCAAGAATACATATGGGGAAAGGATACTCCCTTCAACAGTGTTGGGAAAACTAGATATCCACATGCAAAAGGATGCAATTAGACCCATATCTTATATTAATACTATACACAAAATCTACTCACCGTAGATTGAAGGTCTAAAAGTAAGACCTGAAACTTTAAAACTCCTTGAAGAAAACATGGGGGTAAACCTTCTTGACAGCAGTCTTGGCAATGAGTTTTTGGATATCACACCAAATTCCCAATGTAGAAAATGAAAGAAAATACTTGCAACCATATTTCTGATAAAGGGTTAATATCCAAAATATATAAAGATCTCATACAACTCAATAGCAAGAAAACAAACAACCAAGCTATAAAAAAGTGGGCAAAGGTCCTGAATAGATATTTCTCCAAAGAATACATAAAAATGGTCAACAGGTATATGAAAAGGTGCTCAACATCACTAATCATCAGGGAAATGCAAATCAAAACTACAATGAGATATAACCTCACTCCTTTTAGATGGCTACAATCATAAAGACAAAAGAAGTATTGGTGAGGGTGTGGAGAAAAGGGAATCCTTGTATACCATTGATGGAAATGTAAATTGGTCCAGCCTGTTTGAAAAACAGCACAGAGGAGAAAACAACTTAAGTGTCCATCGATGGATGAATGGATAAGAGAATTGTCAGACACACACACACACACACACACACACACTGGCTTATTGCTCAGCCTTTAAAAAGAAGGAGATCGTGCCATTTGCAACAACATAATGAACCTGGAGGACATCATGCTAAGTGAAATCAGCCGGGCAAAGAAAGACAAACCGAAAGTCAAATACATGGAAATATAAACTATAACATCGGTTATCAGAGGCAGGGATGAGAGAAATGGAGACATGTCTGTCAAAAGTTATAAAGTTGCAGTTATGTAGAATGCATACGTCTACAGACCTAATGTGCAGCATGAGGACTACAGGTAATAATATTGTATTGCATAATGGAAACTTGCTGAGTAGATTTTAGGTGCTCTTACAGCATACACACATATGCGCACACACACTTTAAAACAAGCAAACAGAAAAAGAAGTCTACTGGCCACACTATCCAGGGTTACTGTAAAATATTAAAAGTGGAGGCAGGTTGAAAAACATCTCAAGAATCTATTTCTACCTCAATATCTTATTTTCCCCTCAGGCTTTGATCATGGAAAATGATGACTTTCAAAACCCTTTTTTTGAAGTTTTGTTTTGTTATCCTATTTCTATACTTGTTTTGATAGATTTTCATGTAATGTCATATGATGTAAAACAGGTGAAACATTAAGAATTCATCAAAAATAAAAAAAAAAGAAATTGATGGTTTTAGTACTTAATGTTTAGATACCTGTTGAGAACTTGCCAGAGCTATAACAAAAGGGAAGCAATAATTTTCTGGACAAGGCAACCGGTGCAGGGAAGTCATCTGACTTTCTGCACCAACTAATATAATTCAAAGAATTCTGACAAAGCTTACTGCCAATATTCATTGAGAATCAACTAGAAAGGGCATATTTTATATGCCAGTGAAGGCACAGTGGTTAATGTTAGTGTATTTTTTCCCTACGTATTTGGGTTATTCACTTAACAAATATGTATTGAACCCCTTGTATTTTGTTCCAGGCAATATTCTAGAAAACTGCAATGTATCTGTAAAGAAACATAGATGCAATTTGCATTCCATATCTTGGATTCTAGTTGCTGAGGTTTCCTACTACAGTAGTTTAAGGTGGGATTAAACCCAACATGTTTTTGTCTTCATAAACAAGACCTATTTTTGAAGATTGCCTCATCCCCTGCATTATGAGAGTCCACCACAGAGTCTTCTATGGATGTCTAAAAGTGGAAGAAAGGAACGAAGGAGGAATGAGGGAGAGAAAAAATAGAACAAGAAAGAAAAAAGACCCAATTAACTTAAGGAAAGATGAATGCATAATCTTCTTATCAACTATTTTTTATATTAGAAATGCATTCATCTACTGAGGGCCTACTTTGTGCATTACGTGGTGTTCCAGGGATCAAATAGTAAGCAAAACATAGTCTATGTCCTCATGGAGCTTATAGTCTAGGGAGAAAACAGATATTTATACCATAAAAAGATGAATCTATAAATAAAAACTGTAAGCCATACTATTCAAAAAGTGTACAGGGTTGGTCTGGAAGACTTCCCTGCAGAAATGACATTAGAGCTAAGCTCCCAAGGATGTGAAGGAGGAGAGGGCACATTTCAAGCAAAGCAAATAGCAAATGCACAGGCTCTGAGATGGGAATAACAAAATCTAGCAGCAGATGAAAGGTGTGTTCAGCTGGAGTGCCGAAATGAAAAGGAGACGAATGGGCGCAAGAAGTGGAGGCAGTTTTTTCTGATACACCCAGAAAGTGAAAGTATTGAGCAGGCGCAAAGTAGAAATGTCTGCCTAAGTGTTCTTCTACTTTCTAGAGGAGAAATTTTGTTTTTTATTTTCCTACAACCTGGGAAGTAGTGAACCTTGATGCTAACAGTTCTCTCATTTACCTTAGCGATAAAAGCAATTTCTTCACAAGAGTGTCATAATTCCAGATTGATGGGAAGGAAATGCTGATTGTCAGAATAAGCCATCTTATAAAAACATCTACTTCCTGGTTAGGTGGCAGTAGCAGAAATTTTGTTTTACTTATGTTTACAAATTGAAAATTTAGTTCAAAAAAAATTATAACATGTACCTGTCATGGGCAGGTATACACTTACGCGTAAGGAAAAATGGGGACTTAACAGCTTGAGGAAGTGGTTGATCCTTCTGAGTGGCTTTCACTGGCACAAGAAAACTGATTCTGTCCCTAAGGTGCTCTTCAAAGAGTGGAGTCAGAGAGTAGAATAGGAAATGAAGTGAAAGCCAGTGACCCTCGCTGGCCTGAACCGTAGGGGCCAGTAAACACAGGATTTCCACTTTATTTATAGCTTTCTTCTGTGGGGGCCCCTTGGCTATCTTTCCACAGCCAAGCCTCTCTCCCTGAAAAAAAAAGCATAAATATATCGATATGTAAACTATACAATAGCATTATTTATCATATATTAACATGTTAATTTGAATTATTATCATAGCTATTTGGGGGGCCATGTCTAGTTTCCAAAATATGTTGGAAATAGAGTCCAAGTAGGTCATACAATTTCCTTTGGGTTTTATCAATGATAAACTGCAAGTTCTTCACCCAGGTCTCCTTGAAGAATGATATAAAATACAGCTTTCACCCTAGCCCATAATTTTCTGTGTAATGGAGGTGCTTCTTTTGTCACATATCAGAAACAATACTCAGGGAAAGAGATTATGAACACAGCCATCTCATGATGTCATACAAGAGAGGTTCGACCTTATCACCTATATCCATTTTCATTCCCTTCCAGAAACTTTACTAACACTGATAAAAGGTTTAACTGTCATCCTATGTCTGTCCCTAAAATTATATGTACATGAACATATTATAAAACCGGACTACACACATATAAAAGCACATCAAGGCTATAAAAATGCCAAATGATCAAGCATTATATCCTCGTAAAGATCTTTTGTGTGTTTTGCTTTTCAGTAACTAGAGATCTCTTGATCTTTTAAACAACTACCAGATTTTGTAATGATTTCTTCTCAGGCAGAATACTTACATAATTACATATAGTTTTACTAATATTGGATTGGCTTTTTTTTAACGATGAAGAAACAACTCAGATTTAATTAGTTTGTGGACACTCAGAAAGGGAAGGAGGGTGGAAGACGCCGGCTATTTCAAAACATTTAAGAGAGTCATCATGCAAGTTTTTGCCTTGTGTTTTTCTTTTCTTTTTTTAATTGTTACATCTTTTAATATGATCTTAGAAACTGTAGCTCAAAGACCAAGATGTAATGCCAAAGAAGAACTTATAAGAAAGTCTAGGTTTTCTGATTCTGGCCATGACAGAATAGCAAATATTTGAATAGCCTCCCTTTATAAGCAACTCTAACGCTGGACAAAGTATAGGAAACAACTGTTTTCAGGTGTCAGACAACAGGCAGCGGAGTGGAGACAAACACAGGAGGTGACTGCTGCAATACCCCCTGCTCTCTGCCTGGAGGAATCTATCAGACTACAGCATAAGGGGAAGAAGCTGAAGGAGAGCTTGAAGTTCACCCTCAGAGGAGGAGTCAGAGGTCACGTGTGGGGCTGCTGAGGGGCAGGAACATGAGGAGCTCAGACTCAGAATAGCCAACTCAGTGTTGAAGGAGAAAAGCAAAGTCTTTCGGACTGACACCTTCTGACTTCACGTCTTACTATAAAGCTAGTGATTGAGACAGTGTGGTATTGGTGAAAGAATAGATAAATAGATCAATGAAACAGCACAGAGAGCCCAGAAAAAGACCCACACAAATATAGCCAATTGATCTTTGACAAAGGAGCAAAGGTAACACAATGAAGAAACGATCATCTTTTCAACAAATGGTTCAGGAACAACTGGACATCCACATGCAGAAAAATGAATGCATCCACATGCAAAAAAATTAATTCAAAGTGATCATAGACCTACATGTAAAACACAAAACCATAAGCCTCCTACAAGATAACGTAGGAGAAAATCTAGATACCTTTGGGGTTGACAATGACTTTTTAGATACAATATCAAAGGCACGATCCATGAAAGAAGCAACTGATAAGTTGGACCCCTCATTTACATATTGTCTACAGATGCTGTGATGCTACAATGGCAGAAGGGAATAGTGTAACGGAGACCTACCAACTCATACAGACCACAAAGACTAAATGTTTACTATATGGCTCTTTACAAAAAAAAAATTGTGCATTTTTACTCTGCACAATTAACTTTTTCTCAAAGGGTGAGTCTTTGATTAAAAAAAAAAATTAACTCCAAGCCCTTGCTCATTATGTTACATCAGGCAAGTTATTTAACTTCTCTGCATATGTTCATTCAGATGGATGGATATATAGATATATAGATATTTCATAGACAGATAGATAGACAACTAAAGGAAATGATAGTTTGAAAACCATGTTCCACATTTGATGGATTATTTGTTATATGGGTTATCAATTTATGTATCACAAAAAAATTGCATGTAAAATTACTGTTGCAAAACAGTGGTTTAAAATAAACATCCTAAACTGAAATTTATAGAATCCCTCTAGCTTTTAATGCTATAAACTTCCAGAGAAGACTATGTCATGCAGGGTATAAAAGCCTACCATGTGACCCCTGCTGTCACTGCAGTATTGACAATTCTGCCTCCCATGCTTACTAATGGTGTGAACTTGGGAAAATTATTTAGCCTTTATAAACACATTTTTCCACCTATAAAATAGGGATAATAAGAGTACACATTTCACTAGGTTGTCTAGAAGATTAAATTAAATGAATAAAAGCCCTTGCATAGAAGGGCACGTAATGGGCACTCCAATAACCAGAGTTCTCCTTTCCTTTTTCTCCTGCCTCTCTCTTTGCCCTCCCCTTACACCACTTCTTGATACCTCTTTAAACACTCAAAATTTTCAGTTATTTGGGCCCAAATATTTTGTCTTAAAGATATTAACTAAGTAGGTATTGATGTTTGATGTGCTTTTCTTTTTTGACTATTAAATATCTTTAAATTATTAGGGGAAAAAAGCAAACAGTCATTCTATTCTTTGTGTTACACTAATTTTTTAAGGCTAATCTTTCACCTAATTTAGGAGAACCTCTATTTTCCCCTGTCTAGAAGACTTATTTATTTTTTAAATTATACCCTCTATTAACATACAGCAGGATCTATATGTTGGAGTTTGGCCTTTGCAAAATTAAATGAAATTTCTTGACACAGAATTCTTACTTATAGCATTCGTTATTTTGATAAGGAAGAGAAGTCTCATATAGAACAACATAATGCTCAATAAGGAAACTTGAAAGTAAGTGCTTTAGAAGGGAATCAATGCAGTTGTAATTAATTATGCACAATAGAGTGGTCAAAGTAGGAGTTCTTAGAAAACAATGGGGTTATTTAAATTCCACCTAGAAAACTAAGTGACGATTTGCTTGGGGAACTATTGTGTTCCAAATCCCATCTCAGGACAAGTCCTGTCTTCCCATTAGCCACTGAAAAGCCTTTCATTTTGTCATTTCTTCTAAAGCCTCCTTCAAAACCTTCCCTACAAACCAGGATTTTCTGCCATGAGAAACAAAGGCAATGTTTTTAAAGAAAAAGAAATATCACCTCCTTCAAATTAAGCTTCATGACAATGAAAATTCTAATAATTTCTCAGCAGATTTCAGAAACTAACCAATCTGAACACTTTTTAAATTTTTTCTTATACCTAATCATTTCAATTTCTTTTTATTCTTGCACTCTTTATTGCTTAGCTATTTTACAAAATAACTACTTAGTACTATATTGTAAAAGTAGACTTAGCTGGCTAATAAAATCAATGACACATTGTGGAACTTGCTTAAGAACCTGTGTTTAAGGACCACCCACTTAATCTGAAATTCCTAAATATTCACATAAATTCTTTAGAATAATTATATTTTTGTAAGGCACTCTCAGAGATTATTTCCCTAAAGAAAACACTATCAGTTTATAAAGAGTATTGTATAATACATAAATTTAAATGCATACACACAGAGTTTGTAAAGCTATTTATTACTTGTTAGGGTGGAAACTTAGTAGTGGCTCACGCCGTTTGGAGAAGGAATTCTCACAGAGTTTAGGATAGAAAGAAGTACAAAGTGTATTTATTTTTCCGACCTTACTGTCTGCTTAGGGCTCTTCAAGGCTGAGAATGTTAGGCCACAGGTGTTTTAATTTAACAACACAAAGGGCAGTTGTGTTCTGAGTTTCCTTTTCAAAGGGGTAATTATGTGCTGTGAGTTTATTTCCTTACTTTCTGTTAGATAAGTTATTTTCCTCTGTTAGATAGATTATTAGGAAGGCCACCTTGCAGTGCTTTCATTAAAAAATATATCCATATCTCAGAAGGATTGCTTCTGAGATCTATAACATGCTCTAGAATAAACATTAAGAACTTGAGTGATGGCATTTTGTAAGTTACCCAAAGATAATTCTTTTTCCAAAGTCACTTTAAGAGAAACTACAAAGGTGCACATTTTCACAGGGCTCTGACTTACTATCTGGACTCTAGGTAGACCCCTCCCATACTCACAGTATAAAAACACAGAATCCAGAATGAACTCACTGGCCCCTTGGGCATCCTTCTCCACTAGTGTGGCATCTTTACTCCTACTAATTCTTCCCATGCAAAACAACTTCTTCTAAAAAGTGCTATGGAAAACCACTCCTGTGTCGTGATCATGGCACCGGACCTTTTCAAGTCTCTGGAGGAGGCCTCCTGTAGACCACATAAACCAACCAGGATGGTGGGGTGGCCGTGGGGCACTGTCAACCTTTCCACAAGCTTAGGTTGCAGGCAATCCCCACAACGCGGGCAGACAAGGGAGAACGGCAGCTCCAGCTCTTGCCGCACCACGAGATCTGGATGGCTGCAGAACGCCATCTACCCGCCTTGGATACCAAAAAGTCATGCATCCTCTGTGCACACAAAAAGTGTTAAGGTAATCTCACACTCCCTTCCTGGAAGGCAGAACTCCATGAGGAAAAGCCCTTGTGGAGAGAAACCACAAGGTTCAGCACTGAGACACTGGGGCTGGAAAACCTGGGGGACTTAATGCTCAGATAATGCTCAGATCCCAGAAGTCATTGTACCAGCAAAACACAAAATCTGAAACCAAAAGCATGGCGCTGGGAGGCAAGGTCAATAAAGTTCTATGATTGGAGCGTGCACCTGGACACAAAGATACTTCCTCAACATAATTATAATAACTCAGAAACAGGAAAATAACTGGAGGCCATATTTTGAGTCCTTCCAAGTTAACTGAGTTGAAAGAACAAGATCAGCGAAGCTGGGAAAACTATATTCGCCCATTTCAGCTCCTGCCACCTCCCAACGAGAACCTTTTCCTAAAACTCCAGGAAAATCCACTTCCTTTAAAGATAAATAGCAGCAAA
This sequence comes from Lemur catta, assembly GCF_020740605.2. NCBI lineage: Eukaryota > Metazoa > Chordata > Mammalia > Primates > Lemuridae > Lemur > Lemur catta. The sequence continues at coordinate 77,284,173 of NC_059131.1, forward strand.
CACAACAACAAAAATACAAAACTATCAAAAGAAAAGGGTGGAAATAGCTTTAACAATATGCAGACATACATGAACATACTAGAAAATGGTGATTGAAAACACCTATAAGAAAAATATTTTAAAAATATTTTCATATTGGCCAATGAAGCCCAATCTAATGCTATGTTGTATTAAAGAAATAATCCTCTATAACAAAGAGATTCAGAAAAGTAAAAATATAAGGGTAGGCAAATAAATATCAAGCAATAAAAATGGGCCATATACTTACTGTTAGACAAGTTAGAATTCATGTCAAAACATATTAACAAGACAAATAAAGACAATACAGTCTAAAATATACAATGAAAATATAACACTATTGAAACATGCAAAACAGAATTAAACCACCTCTTTAAGATCTAGAGAATTATAGATTAAGTGGACATTAACAATAAGGGCAAGAACCATTTATAGTATAGATACTATACATATATATACAATACAATGTGGTAATAGATAAGACACTTTCACTGTAAATGCACATGGACTATTTGTGAACATTTTCTATATATTAAGGCCTAAAAGAAACCTCAATAAATTTATAAAAAGAAATAATACAAATTGCATTTTCTAACTTTTACATACTATATCAAAAAGTTAGTACAATGAAAAGAGTCCTTGGAGTAAATTAATAGATTTTATTCAGTAAACAATCTATGGGTCAAAAGAAAAATACAAAATGAAAGTGTAGGATTCCTAGAAATCATGATAATGAAAACTTAGCATTCCAGAGTATGAGATGTGGCTAATATTGTCCTCAGAGGAAAGACCATAGCATAAAATAACTACATCAGTAAAAACGAAAATAAAATAATTAAATATCAAAATAAGAATAATTAAAGCAGAAGGGTAAGAGTTCAAAAATGAAATAATAAATTCAAAAAGAACTTTTAAAACAAAAATCCTGCTGGTCAGCCTGAGTGTTTAGAAAGGGAGAGAGAACTTAAGTACATAAAACAAGAAATAACAAATGAAAAACAATCACTGGCAGAGGAAATTTTTTAAAACAATAACATTCAACACTACTATAAATTATTCAATACAAAATGAGAAAAAATGATATAATAAAAAAGTTTGCAGGAAAAATATAATTCACTAAACCTGACTTTAGTAGAGACAGAATGGCTAAACAGACCTATTACAATGGAAGGAATAGAATAAATTATTAAAGAAGTCCCCTAAAAACAAAGACAAAAAAGAAACAAAACAAAACAAGAAAAGAAATAACAAACTTCCCCAAAGAGATTCACAGGGGTGCTTTACTAAACCTTTAAAGATCATATATTTCTAATGCTTTTTAAATAGACCAAAGTATCTAAAACAAAAAGATTTTCAATATTCTTAATTTGAAGTAAATGTTAGTATTAGTGTCAAAACCTGATAATAATTTTGCAAAAAGGACAATTATAGACTGATATCAATTATGGATATTGATGCAAAAATTTAAGTAAATGATTAGAAAATAGAATCTAATAGCCTATTAAGAAAAAAAAGTTGTCACCAAGTAAAATCCATACCAAAAATGAAAGGATGATACATTATTTATAAACCAACAGATTTATTATTGTAATCAATTAAAGGGAAAATATTGTTTATTTTCACAGTTTAAAGAAAATACATATGACAAAATTCAAAAATCCATCCTGATTTTTTTTTAGAAAACTCAATAAGAAATAATTAAATACTTCCTGAACAGTCCCAAATCAACACCTCAATTAGGAATTGTTAATTAAAGGCATTGCTATCAACGTCTGTCTTGAGCAACACAAAGATGTCTACTATTACCTCTACCCTTTAACACAACCACGGAATTATTCACTAGAGTAGCGATTAAATGCATAAGAATTGTAAAGAAAGAGGTACGACTATTTCTATTGCAAATGATATGGATGACATGATTTTCTATCAGAAAAAAATCAAGACAATTAAAGGAAAACCCAGTATGAAAAATAATAGAATTTAGTAAAGTAGCTTATAAAATTAACATGTAATAATGAAGATACTGAAATAGTCATCATATCTATAAAATATAGTCAGTTAGAAGGTATAATAGAAAGGAACTCATTTTAATAGCAACAAAAGGATAAAGTGCCTAAGATAACTTTTAAAAAATATGTAAAAAATTTACATGAAAAAAATGTTAAAACATTTCTGAAAAGCACAAAAGATTTGAACAAATGTATGGGATCTAACTTAGTTTTGAATAGAAAGACTCATATCCAAAAGATCTCAATATCGCTAAGTTTGACATAAATTTACTGTGATCTCATAAGTATACCAAAATTTGTGTTTGTTTTTTAGCTAGAAAAGTAGATTATAACATTTATATGAGAAATAAACCAGCAGAAATAACCAGACAATCCTATAAAAGAAAAAATGGAATAACAAGATAGTATTGGTTAATGAATAGGTGAACAGAGCAATAAAAATGGTTACCTAATAAAAATGATTGTCTGTCTGTGAGGGAGGGTCTAGGTTAGAGAAACCAGTGAAAGAAGCCAGAGTTCTCTAAATATATCATTCAGTTTTGACTATGGACATGTATAAATATATCATATATTTGAAAGATAAAGTAAATCAAAAAGAAAAGAGCAACCGTTTATTTAAAACAAACTGAAACTAACAAACTTAGTTATCAAGTTGATGACATCATTCACAAAGAATAGGATTATTCTAATTGACTATAAAACATCATATGTTAATCGTATACTTACACATGTACACACAGCAACATGTTCTAAGAACAGAGTTATAAATTTAAGTTATTAATAAAAACAAATATTCTAGTCAAAGAGAAAAACATAAGTATAAAATCAAACAAGTTAACTAAAATTATTCATGTTAGATTTTAGTTAAGTAAAATTCTATGTTATAGAAAGATCTATATAAATTCGTGTTTTGTTTAAAAAACAATTTACTAGCCCTTCTTTTAAAAATGTCCAGAACCAATGATAACCTAATAGCAATGAGCATCCATATGCCCAGATTTTGTATCCCATATCCTATTCTCCGCTAACATGAACTAGGGCTTCTTAGAGTCATGCCTAATTCCAGATGTAAAGCAAGAAATATACATGATGAACTTAGAATGTTTTGTGACAGAAAATAAAAAAGTGATCGAAGACTGATGGGTTGAGTCTAAAAGACAAAGAAGGCAACATAAAGGTCTTCCATAATCCAAACATAAAAAAATCTTAGCATCAAAAAGAATAATTTCTTTAAATACATTGCCCCATAAGTTCACAGTGAACTTATGAAAGAGAGAAATATCTAAGACACCAAATCCTTGCACGAAAAATTGAAAATGTCAGTTAAAGGGGAAAAAATTAAGCATTTATTCCAACTCTCCTATATATACTATAATTCACAATAAATAAATAATTTGATGAAACGAATTTCTGCACTACAAAAGAAATGTAGCTAATAAATGTGCAAGAAGTGACAAAATTCAAAAATCACCATTTTGCAACAGCTAATGAATTGAGGACTGATTCTGTTATCAAAACTGCAAGGGGTTTTGGCCTAGGTCTGATTACTCAGGGCACCAAATAAGCAATTGCCGAAACAAGGAGGACTGCCAAGGAAGAAAGGAAATTTTAATACAAAAGGCATCTGTCAGGAAAACTGGAGAAACAGCCTCAAATCCTTCTCCCTGGCTAACGGAGGGTTGGGGGCTTTTTAAAGAGCTACGTGCATTGGGGACAGTTGTCTTGAAATTAACAGGAGTTTACATGCTAGGAGCAGGTTAATGAGGAATGGTGAGTGTTGGCATCAGGAAGTCTGTCCAGGGGCCTTTGGAATCTCAACTCCTTAGTCTTGCAGAAATTCTGTCATTTCTGGGAAACAACTCAAAAAGGTCAAGTAGTTAGTCAAAAGTTACAGGTTTCTGGTCATCAAGCCCTACTGCCTGAGAATCTAAAACATGAAACAAAGAGGAATATTATATGAATATATATATCTCATTGAAATCTGTTCATAGAGACCGTGTCAATTCTCAGAGGGGTAAAAGATTGATGAGAAATCTGGCAAGGAAGAGATCAGGATTTCAGCACCTGAAAATTATCAATTTCAGTATTTCTAAAAATGGGACAACCAGACTGTTTGAAACACACAATTGCTTGTGATGGGTTTTTTTGGTTTTTGGAAAAAAAATTGGACCTAAATTTAATCTAGTCTCTAGAGCCTCTAGGATTTTTTTTTTAATACAGTAAATATGCGAGTGTAGAGAGCAAAGGAAAAAAAAGACCCATGAGAAGTTGGCACAGCTATGGCACAACTGCCTATTTTCAGCAGCAAGTCACTGACATCAAAATAAATGAAAAGAAGGGAGTGAGGACAGGGGCTGCTCTAGATTTTAGAAGTTTGAAGTGTCATGTGACAAGTAAATATGATGTGTGGACTCTTTGGATCCTGATTTGAACAAAACAATTTTGCAGATATTTTTGAGACATCTCAGTATCAAAGAATTATTGTTAATTAGTCAGGTGTGATAAAGGAAATGTTATCTGAGAGAAAATTAGCTTCTTAAAATGCATACAAAAATATATAGGGGTGAAAAGACACGACATCTGAGATTAGCTTCAAAATCCTATAGCAAAGGAAAAGAAAAAGGAAGAGATACAAAGAAATAGATGAGGCAAGTGTGGCAGAATTTTCATAAACCTTAAATATGATTGATGAGTACATGACATTCATTATATTGCTCTCTGTGCTTTTGTGTTTATTTGAGAACATGATTCCAAAAATACTTTAAAAAAAAAAAAAAAGATTGTCTCAGAGAGCCTGGTAGCTCAGAAAAGCATTAGGCTTGAAATCAGACAGACCTGAATTCAAATCCAGCTCCACCACTTAATCTTTGGCTTGGAGAAAACTGTGTATGTCTATTAGACAATTCCTACTGGCCTCTGTTGCCTCATCTATAAAACAGGAAATAGATTTTCTAAGCTAATACCTGAATAATGGGAAAAAGAGCCTCCTCTTAACAATGTTTCCTGGGAACTACTGAGAAAGTTTCTCACAGTTCCTAAGATATCTAAATTACCTTTAATCTCAAAGGAGTTGCTAGTTTTCCTTAATCTATGAAAGTTTTATAGAATATACCACCCCTATGCAGTGCTAGTCTAATTACCATTAACAGGAAACTCTCCTACTGAGGATTTCATAGAAATAGTGCTGTTATTAAGGAAGCTAGCAAGATTATTGTGATATATTAACAAAATTGTGGTGTGTAATTACTTCACCGTATCAACACCAGCTAAAGCGAATTACAGGGCCTTCAGGCATGTGTGCCTACTGATAGGAAGGGACTGAAGAAGGTCCAGAAAGCATTAAAATTAAGAACATTTGTGTATTATGAGAAAGTTTTAGAAAAATTGGGGTAAGGCATTGCTTATAGAGAAATGTAATGATCCTCTTCAAAATTATCTATGGTAATTTTAAGCAGCATGGGCTATACTGTAGGACAAGGGGTTAGAGGAAATACAAATAGGAAAATGATTCGTGTTTCTCAATTACAACTCTGTGCAGAACGTATAGGGTTATTTCACAAAAAGATTCTCTTAGGATATTATAGAAACATGTTTATTTCTAAGAATGAGTGAGCAGAAAGATATAAATATTTCAGCTCTGAATGAGCCATTTCAAAAGAAATTTTTGAGAGTCTGTTAGCAAAAACGACGGGCAGAGTTCAGGCTACAAGAGACAATTTTATGGTTCTTCGTAAAAAGGAAAGGGAAGAACAAAGAACCCAGGAGTCTCTTTAGTAAAAATTGCTGTTTAGGAAATCAGAAATTGTACACACCTATGTATGTGTTATGTTCTATATGTTAGGGTTTATAGCTGGGTGGGATTGCAAAGGTTCAAAAATAAAACATAATCCAGTTTCTTAAGGAGCAGCAATTTATTAAAAGGGACTGAAAAAGAAAACAAATATTTAAAATATAATGTGATAAGGATTTGGCCTAAAGAGTTATAGAAAGGAGAACTAAGGAAGTGCCTCTGATTGATCAGGTGTGTCCACAGCAGAGCTCACATTTGAGATGAGCCTCAATGGAAGAGAGTGATTTCATCATGGGAAGAAGAGAATTTCATACAGAGGAAGCAGCATTCAAAAGCCACAGAAGCTTGTGTTACTGGGAAGGTGAGTAGTTTTTTGCATTTAAGTACTCGACCACCATGACCAAGGTTATAAACGGTTCACCCACTCTGAAAGTTTCCCATAACCCTTTGCAATCGGTCCCCACCACCTCCAGTGTAGGCCCCAGGCAACCACTGATCTGCTTTCTGTCATTTCTAGAATTTCACATAAATGGAATCATTCTGAAGGTAGTTTTAGTGTGACTGACTGCTTTCTCTCAGCATACTATTTTTAAGATTCATTGTGTTATTTCATGTCTAATTTATTTTGTTTCCGTTTACTTCTGTGTAGTATTCCAGAGTATATTACAATTTGTTTATCTCTTTATCCACTGCTAGTCATTTTGGTTTAGGGTTATTATAAATAATGTTGATATGAACATTCACATACAGTTTTTGTGGATATATGTGTTTAATTTTCTCAGGTAAAAACCTAGGATAGAATTAAGAAAAGGCATTTTGACTGTTTTCCAAGTGGCTGTACCATTTTGCATTCTCCCCCAAGTAATTCCTGAGATTTCCAGTGGCTCCAAATCCCCACTCACACCTGGTGCTATCAGGCTTTTGAACGTTAGCAATTCTAGTGGCTGTATAATGATATCATTGTGGCTTTCATTTCCATTTCTCTGGTAACTAATGATGTTGAGGATCATTTGATGCGCTTTTAGCCATTTATGTATCATTTTTTGAGAAGTGTCCGTTCAAACATTTTGTCCATTTCCATTGGCTCTCTTTCCTGTAAGGGTCCCACTCTATTCTATTCAGCGGTCATAGTTTGGCAGCTTCAGTTTTCTGGTTCTCCAGGGAAGAAAGTCCGGGCTATTCCATATGTGCCTTTGCTGCTGTTATTCATGCCCCGCCAACTAGCCTCGGTCTCAGACTCAAAGCTGGGGAGACAGGAATTTACTTATACATCTCCCCTCTTCCAAATGTGATTTTCCTACCAGATCCTGTCTGCTTCTAATCACTCCCCAATACCTTTAGATGTTGCTTTTCTTTATTATGTCCAGGTTTTCTGCAGCAGGGAGTTATTCAGAAGGTTCTTAGACTATCAAATATGAAAGTTTGGTACATTTTCATTTTCATTATCATTTCATTATCATTCAGTCAAAAATATTTTCTAAACTTCTTTGTTAAATTCCCTATATTTGAGATTTTCCTAGATATCTCATTGTAACTGCTTTCTAATTTAATTCCACTGTGGTTAAAAAAAATGGACTTTGTATAATTCCAACCCTTTTACATGTATTAAGGTTTATTTTATGGTTATCAGGGTGAATGACCACGTGCATGTGAAACCAATGTCTACAGTACTCTGAAGTTGTTGTGTAGAGTATTATAAACATCAATTGGGTTAAGCTATCCAAACCATCTACAACTTTGTTTATATTTTGTCTCCTTATTTTTTATCCTTCTTCAGTGCCTTGGGAGAGTGTTTTGTATTTTGTCCAGAGTTTACAGTTGTTGTCTGTGAGAGGGCTGATTTGGTAAGCACTTTCTCAGTCATATGAAAAAGGATCTTGCCTCATTTACTTGTAAATTCTCTTTAGGGTATATTTATACTTCTTGAAATGTCTATTTTTAGTCTAATCAAAGATCTTTTTCTTAGTGTCTTCTAAGATTCCCCAAGCTATGCTTTATGAAAAAAATATTCTTAGAGCTGTTAATAATTGTTTTGTTAGTGCAACAGAAGTATAGAATGCTTTGGGAACACAAGTTTTGGGAAACACTATACTCCCTGGTCCCTGCTTAGAGATTTACAAGACTCATTAGCAAGTAAGTTCTGAGAAATCTTGGAGTAGAGAAATATGCTAAACTTTGTTTAAATCATCAGTTTCCTATACACTTGGATATAGGACATTTCCTTCACGTTAACACTTCACCTGTAACAAAGGTTAGTGGGCCCCTGTCTATTTCAACCCTTTCAGTCTCATGTGCCACCCTTTTCACGACAGTCCATTTTCATATGGCATTTATTGTGTGTGTTCATTCCCACAAATTTTTTCTCTCTGAATTTAGTGGAAGGTATGTTAAATCTATGCAAATGTGTGTTAGACACACACCTTTGCCATGAAGCTAAAGCATAAGAAACCTCCATATTTCAAACAATTGTATCTCTCATTTGGGGGGCTTATAAGCAGTGTGCTTTTCCCACATTATAAGGCCCCAGATTTCTGGCATTTTTCTCTTCCTTTGTCATTTCTCTTGCAAACTGGCCAATGTTTTTTTTTTTGTTTTGTTTTTGTTTTTTTTTAAGGCTCATCTTTCTTTTTATACCTTGCCAAAGAGAGAGTTAATAGCAACTAAAACCCACAATTAACATTCTGTTTTCCAATCTTTTCCCCTTGAGCACAAATCTCTTAGGTAATATGAAGATCTCCCTCTCAAATATTTTGCAATGATTCACCACCTCTACAGAATGCTGAATCATTTTCTTCACCACCCAGCACGTAGCAATAAGCCAGTGCTAGACATCTTAGAGTCTCGTGGAACCCCAAGTTCAGTACTAATTTTGGTGTTGTTGTTTTATAGATTTTTTTAATATTCTTTAAATCATACCCATCTGTAAATCCAAACAGGGTTTTTTCGTACATATTCAGGATTATGATCAATTTTGTTCTATAGGATTTTCTGTTCATCTGGAAAAGTATTTTATATCCATACTTTAATGTCTATAGATCACATTACTAAAATTTCCAATTACTTCTAACAGGTTTTTATATTGCTTTTAGATTTTCTAGGTAATAATTTGATCTGAAAAAAATATCTGTATTTTCTCTCTCATTGTATTGATTTATATCTCTAAGCTAATGTTAAAGAATATTGGTGATAATGTCATCCATATTTTCTTCTTGAGTTTAGTTCCTCCAAGGTTTGTCATAAAAGTGATGCTGGCTGTTAGATTTATATAAGTAGTATTTATAAAGAAGGATGCAATCTTCTGGATATATTGAGCATGGATTTTGAATATTGTCAAAGGTCCATTTACATCTATTGAGATTAATTATCTAATTAATTAATTCATTAAGCACTGTTGCCGCTTATTAAGTCCCAGCACTGTAGTGGTGAATAAGGGAGATATAGCCCCTGCCTCTGTTGATTTTCCAGTTCAGAGGTGAAAATTATGTTTACTGCTATGATTTATTTATGTTATGTTCTAATTTTATATCATTCTTATATTACTGCCAGAAACAGTACTTTCTGTTCCTTCCCTTTTCAACACTCACCCTGTGCTCCCATAATTAAACCTCAAGGGTTTGATCAACCAGGAAACCTGGCAGCAGACTTGCTAATTTGTGCTATTAGAGGCACAGAAACCACCATCCAACTCAGTCCCTAACTCTTCAATGACCTCCTCATTTATACAAAGATTTACTTTTATTATCCCAATTTTTGTCAACTGACCCAATAGTGCCCTTGATAGTATATTCTTTTCCTCCAGTAACCATCCAGTGTAGGGTCCGGCACTGCGCTTAATTCCATGTCTTTTTTATCTGAAATATTTCCATAGCTTGTCTTTGTCTTTTATGACATTGACACTTTTAAAGACTATTCTTCTCTCCCCCATTTTCTTTCATGGAACAGTCCTCCTTGCAAGAGTTTCCGAGGTTCTCTTGTGATTAGTTTCCAATTATGCATTTCTGGCCAGAACATTGCTGCATAGTGGTGAGCCCTCCCAGGGGACCACGTCTAGAGATGCAGAGGGTAGTTCTACCGAAGGCTGCCCACTGTAACCCGCAGCAATAATGTTGTCTTCATTGCTTCATTACTTAGCGTCCTAATATCCACCATACATTTTAGGGTTTGTTGTTGTTGTTGCTGTCATAGCAACAACCCAAGTCTAGGTATAAATTTATGTGTCAGTTTAGGCCAGATTATACTGTGGTTATAAACACCCTCCATGTAGTCTCTGTGGCTTATAACAGCAAAGGCTGATTTCTCCTTCATGTTAAATGCCAGCTGTGGAAAGCTCTGGCTTTGCCCCATCCCATCTTCATTCTGGAAATGAGGGTGAAAGAACAGCCCCTGTGTGGGACATGCCACTCTGCAGCAGAGGGAAGAGGGCGATGGTCAAGCTACCTGGCTCTTAACGGCTCTTCTTGGAAGAAGCATAGATTGGTCTCTCAGCCACTTTATTGGCTGAAGCGAGTGATAGATCAAATAGGATATGACATCAGTGGGGGGAGGGGATAAGTGTAATCTCCCACGAGAGGGGCAGAGAACCCATGAGGACAACAACACAATCTACCACAGGAACAGTCTTAACCAGGATAGGATATGGGGGTGGTGGGGGTGGGGAAGAAAGCAGTATGTGGAGGTCGAGGCCTGCTGAGAGACGGAGTCAGCCTTAGGCACATAGAACCTATGGTGATGTTTAGTTATTTGTGGATTTCATGGCCCAGGGGAAAGTCTGGGTTCAGATTTAATAATTCTCTAAATTCAGGATGTCTGTCTGGTTCCCTAAAATAGAAAAACCACTCAAACAGGCAGAGAAAAAAATCAAACTCCTTCCAATGGCCCCTATTATGATGCCTCATCTGTCTTCTGCCCTACTCTCCACCTAGCTCTTTTTGTTCCATTGACACATCATTTTTCTAGGTCTGCAAATGGGCCCCTTCCTCACTCTGTGCCTGCTTCGTCGTCCTTCTCTTTCCAAGAGCTCCCACCTTCTAAACTTCAGGTCTCTGCATAACAATTATTTCCTCTGTAGACCATTCCCTATAGCTTCTTCTAAAGGAGCCCCCCTCCCCACATGGCTGTTTTTCCCTATCACAGCACTCTGTTTATATTCATCTTGGTCCTTCCCATAATCTGTAATTAGTTTAATTATGTATTGCTGTATTTTCATCTTGTTCCCTCCCTACACTAAAATGCAGCCTCCTTAAAGGGAGGGACCGCCTCTCTTTGGGTCACCGTTTATTTCCAAATCCTTGGCACAATGCCTGGCATACCGTAATTAATATTTTTGTATTAATATTTTTCAGTGGGTTTATTATAACAATAACATGGTAAATTTTTTTAGGTGACATTTTGACAATAAAAAGATGCTTTAAAATATTTTATTGTGTCTTTGTTCTATAAACATTACCCAGGGGTTCTCTTAGTTTGATAAATATGAAACGAGTGAGCAGTTTGAGTTTGCTGTAACTGGAACATGTGTATTAATTGAGCTTGTCTCTTCTAATATTTTATTTTTAGAGAAAGAAGAATGTGAGTCAATGTGCTCATGGGATAGGAGAGCCCTGGGAATAAAAGGATCAGCAGAACTACTCCTTCCCTTTTGAGATCCAAATGGTATTAGCACCTCTTTATTGGGCTGAGATGGTCTTAATCAAGCCTCCCAAACAGAGAAGAAGGGGCTGTGGACTTGTTGTCCCACCCTCGGTATTAATGGGAGAGATCTACCTACCACAGAGAAGGCACACTAGGCCATCCAAGCTTCTAACCTGGCTGCCCCACCAGGGCTTTATGAGTGGAAAGTGGAAAGTTTTATTTCATTTGCTCTTTAGTGAGCCATTCGGTTCACCTGTGCAGGAATATAGTCTTAGGTCTGTTAGGATGTTATTGTGGCAGCTGCCAGGAGAATATCTAAGGCACAGGCTTCAACACCAGCTCTGCAGCATCACGGATGCAAAGACTGCTATGTGAGTGGAGTTTCTCTCAAACCACATGGCTAGTTCTGGTCTGCTTATACAGCTAGCCATTCCTTTTCCCTACCTTCCACCACTTCTTTTCCCTTTCTGCTTCCTTTTTCCTTCTTTTTGGCTTATTTGTGTGTGTGTGTGTGTGTGTGTGTGTGTGTGTGTGTGTGTGTGTGTGTGTGTGTGATCCAAGCCTGGGCAATCAGAGACAACTGTTCTCCTGGTCTCAGTGGTTGGTATGAGGTAGACACAGGACCCAGAAGGGCAATGAGAGTCCTCCCCAGGACATTTCTGATACAGGAGTCAGAAAAGATACTTCATTGTCTGGGGTGGCAAGTCACCAGGGAAGTGTTGGGTGGAGCTGGTTTTGTTTTTTATGGGCAGAAGAGAAGGAGAACAATGCACAAAATCCAAAGAAGAAAATTGAGAGACTGGTGTGACCTTACCTGAGCCCCAGACCTCCACATTCCCACATTCCTGCTCGGCCAATGCCAAGGCCAAGGCCAACCCTAGAATTGCTTTTGTAGGAACCAATCAACATCCAGTTTTAAGTTAGTATGGGTTCAGTTTTGTAATTTACAGCTCAAAGAGTCCTAGCCCGTATAGACTAAAATTGTGTAAAAGAAAAAAATGTTTTTTTTCTCCAGTGATGCAGAATGGTTGTGAAGTAGATGGCATTTGGAGGAGATAAGTTTTTTCACGCAATCGCCAACCAGCAAGGAAAACAAACCAAATAAATTACAAACACAAACAACACAAAAAGAAAAAGAAAGGAGAGAAAGGAGGAAAAAATGAGAGAGAGAGAGAGAGAGAGAGAGAGGGAGGGAGGGAGGGAGGGAGAGAGATAATCTCTTTCTGAGCCTAAATAGATCCTGGGTTGCCAATGAGGCACTTAGGATAGAGTGAAGTGTGAGCTTAAAGAAACCATTTCTTCTCTATGATGAGCATACAGGTCCCCTATTTATGAAGACAATACAATCCTTTAAACCTAACATGTAAAAATAAATAATCAAGAATTAATACTTGTTCTGGCATTTAATAATACAAAGACTGGATTATATATGTAAGTTTCTAATATCTCTCCCATACCTGAGTCTTGGGTAAAACATAACCTGCACTACGACCGCAGAACTAACATCACGGGCCACCCTGGGCCAGCTCCCAGAATCCAGCATTACAAGCAGGAATAACCTATCGTTAAGCACCTGCAAGACCAATCTATTATATACGGAGCAAACATCATACCCCTTATAACACTGTAAATTTCTTACACACACACTCACACACACACACATACACACCATCTATGTGAAGGTGCTCAACAGACAATTGTTGATGTGTTACTCATTTTTAAAATGTCATTAGCCATCTATTTTAAACCGTTTGGGAACCCACTCAAAAGGTGTGTTTGAAGAGAGTTTACTGAAGGAATGATGTAGGCATCTGGCAGGGTTAGTGGAAACCAGGAAGGGTGGTGGGGCATCTGGAAGATGCAAGGGAGGGAACCGTTCCTGGAACCTGCAGAGTTGTGGCTGTAGGAGAGACCTGCCCGACAGGAGCTGTGGCCTTCCTAAAGGAATTCAGCCAACCCGCAGCCCAGCAGGGATGAAAAGGGAATAAATATCCTGACCTCTCCCTCCTCCCACCCCTTGATCTTCTGCCAGTGCCTCTACATGGCTCAAGTCATCTCCACATCAGAGGGAGAGGGAGCCTGTCCCTCTGTGGTACACAGGGGACAGGCTCTGGGACACAGGGCCTGTTGCAGGAGGACGGAGAGCAGATTCAGAAAAGCAAATGAAAAATGCTCAGCACCCTTTTCCAAGTACAAATTATTATCTTTTTTACTTTAATGATACTATGTTTTTGAGAGAGTAGAGAACTTATTAGAAGGATATTTGAATTTTGGCATTGCAAACACTGACCTTGATGTTTTCAGCATGTGCATTACATAAATACACCCTTTCGTATATTGTGTTTCACCCTTTTCCTTCTTTGAATGCATTAGAAGGTCAGTTGCTTTTCTGTTCAATCTTGCTTTTGTATGGAATTAAAATATATTTATACAAGATTGGTTTCTTTACATCAGGGAAAACTATCTGGGGAGCAGGTATTATTTCTGGATGTGACATCTCAAGAGTCTATTTGACAGGCTGGATAAGGACCTTCCATTCACAAAAGAGCCAGCACTTCTTTGCTGACTACTCAGACCCTAGGGGTATTAGTAAAGAGGGCTTGCTCTCTCTGCGACATCTTAGGAATCAAAGATTTCCTACCCTCTGACAAGACAGTTCTCTGGCCAGGAGAATGGATTCATGTTATTCAACTAAAAAGCAGAGGAAGAGGCCAGGCAGAGCTCTGAAAGGAAAAGTTTAAAAAATCAGAGTCAAACTTCTTCATCAGAAAATATGTATATTTTTACAGATATCACAAAAAAGGAGAGATAAATAACTTGCCACTATGCTTTGAGTCCTATTAATAATATGTGGAGTTCTTCTGGCAATTTCTGAGATCATATGCAAAAATATCCCAGGGTGAGGAAATCAAAAGTTCAGATCTTTTTGAGTAAATGAAGCATATTTTGGATAATGTTTTAAGGAAATAGTTTCCTGCAGGGAGACAGTTAGTCAGTTGAGTGACAGTGATAACACTAGAAATTGTTCCCATTCTCAACCTGTCTGGTGACCATCTAAGGAATAAGCTGCCTAGATTGGTGTTGAACTGCTCAAAGTTCAGGTGTTCACACCTCTCTTCAGTTAGACAATTCACAATTCCTCTGACTATTATCTCGCCCCACGTGGCTCCGTTGACAACTGGGTTTCAGCCAGCCCATGCAGTGGAAAAAGAATGTGCTGGAGTCAGCCCATCTGGACATGGATGGTCACGACACACGTGTTTCACGGAGAACATAACACTGCATCTGCAGGACTCCTGAGGACACAGGACGGCTTCTGCTGTAGTAATCAAAAAAGTAAAATTCACCATCTTCTAGATCTGGATTTAGACATTATTAATGCAAAATCTTTGAACTGACAAGATAAATGGAACTGCAAAGAGGTTGGTAAAAGGATGGTAGAGGCTGGATGGGACTGTCGCCTCTGCCTCCCCAGCTATCCATACACCACCCCATCAGGCCCAGCAACAACACCAAAAAATTAAAAATTAATTTTAAAAAATTAGGGAAGCAAAGAAAAAGAAGAAATAAAGCCAGAATAAGAAATGACCAGAAGAGGCGGAAGCAACAAGGTCATTAAGAGACAAAGTGAATGATCGCAGTGCTGTATTTCACAACCTGGCTACACATGAAAAAAAAATCACCTGGGATTAAAATTCTGAGGACTGAGCTCCACCAAATGGACTGAATCACAACCTGTGGAGGTGGACACTGGTTTGGAATTGGTTTAACCTTCCCTCCGGTGATTCTGATCTACACCAGTCTTGACTACCACTGACGAGATGGTCACAGTAGGCTTAACTCTTTCAATGTATGTATGTATGTGTATATGTGTGTATGTGCATATGTGTGTATGTTTATATCACATCTCTCCTAGATTTCAAATTATTGAAATGCATTACTCTCATGTGATTTATTTTTTGCTTAGTTATACTTTTTCAGGATTTTATGATATCAATAATATTATATGTTCTATATTTTTGGGTTTCCATTTTTAAGAAATCACAGATTCTTTATTATCTTTATTAATAAACAAGGAAGCCGAAAATGATTCATGTTATAAGATATTGTCTGACATAAACATCATTTTACTAAAACTTGATGCCATCTCTGCAGAGGAAATAAGTTCAGGACATCATCAAAAATCAAAAATAAATAGACAGATAGATAGATAGAATAAAGCCAAATGCCTATTCATGTGTTACTCTTTTTTTACCTAAAAACTCTTATTATTTTCTTCTGATGCTCACAAACCAATTATCACATAAGTTTTGATGACTTAAAAGCTATTAATGCCATAGTATTTAGATTAAGTTGTCTATTAATATTAAAACTGGTAGCCAATAAAGAAACACGAGAAAAACCAATCAAGAAAAATGCTGCTTCCAGAACTCTGTTCCAATAAGTAACTTATGAGAGACACTGGCTTGTAAATTTCCACGTATCTTGACTTTGGGGAATTTTCCTATTGAATACCAGGACTGCAGTACACAATGTGGGCTTCTACAAAATGCTATTGCTTAGTGTACTGTTGGAAGAGTCCCACTTTCTTCTCTAATAACCAGTTTTCTCCTAACAAGAAAGGAATGGCTTTAATGCACAGCTCTATGGATTTACCGTCCTCCATGATGTTTGCATAAAGTCTCCAGCTCACTGCAGATCACTGTCAGCCTGCATTATGTGAGGGGATCACAGGTACCCTTGCAAGTGGAAGTTTCAATGTCACACACACCAAGGTTTTGATAACATATGATGGTGTAAAATTTAACAATGTATTAATATTTTTCTGACTCATGAACATAAACTCCTCTGGAACTCAGGGCTAACATATAAATAACATAGCAGAGTGTTTAATTGCCGAGTTAAAGGCTGTTCATATGGTCCACTTATTCTTTCAGGTATAAACAATGTAAAGGGTTTTCTTTTTCTTTTTTTTTTTTTTTTGTAAATTCATGATTTTTTTTTTCCCTTAGAGGTGATACCTAAAGAAGGAAGAGCAGCCAGTGGCATGGAGGTCTCTTAGAGTCTGCCCACGTGTGGAAAGCCATTAGGTTCCCCTCTTCATTTAGTCAAACTCCACAGAGCAAGTGTCAAACGACGGGGCAAGTGTCAAAACCTTAACTGACTGTGGAACTGCAAAACGTACTTAGTCACCGAAGGACTTTGACACTGTTTTGGTCAAACTTTACCTGAAAACTGCATTTAAAATTGTTTGTTTAATGATTACAGGGAAGATACTGCTTTCATTGGAAGATAGGATATTTATTTAAGAGAGTATGTCTTTTTTAAATTCCAAATCCAATGTCTATCTTCACAGGGTTCCTTTTATATTTTTATAGGGGATTATGCAAAAAGAATAAGTGATAAATCACTTGAAACTGACCTAAGAAGCATGATAGAAAGGCAGCTGTTGACTGTAGTTAAGCATGCTTGGAAATTTAGAGGAGGAGATTTATTGTACTAGACAAATTTGACTTTGGGTATGAACACTTAAAAAAAAGCAGAATCTAAAATTAAATCAATATCCTTTCATGATTCAAAGGTCATCATATCATGCATAAATTCACATATATATTCTGCTACTTTTCCCTAAAAAAGGGAAAGATAATATACTAGTAAACTTAAAAAAAATCTTATGGGAAGTATACCAAAATATTACCTCAGTTTGTAAAAAGAGAAGTGACTTTTATTTTCTTCTTTGTTTTCTTAAGATTCAACAATGAATATACTATTTTTATAATAAAAATATTAAATAAATCATAAAGTATTTTATATCTTAGAGTTTGCCCATATTTTACATAGTGACTCCTTAACAGAACTATGAAAGGAGAATTCCTTCTGATGAGAAAGTTAATAACAGAAAGACATTTAATTCCACTGACACTTTGCATATTTATATTTTCACCCAATTGCCAGAAATAAAAGTTGGAAAGTTTAGTAAATTCATACTTCCTATTTTCATCCAGGCCAAAGAATGATGCCATGAAGTTGTTCATAGACTGAAGTTGAAATTGTTACAAATATAAAGAAATTATACCATAAAAATAATTTATATCATAATCCAATTTCTTCTGAGTTACAAAAAGTGGGTTAAAAGTTGTCAGCATTTAGCGGTAATTCTAACAAGTTTAACTTATCTTCATGTATGTTTTGTAAGAAGAGAAATGTAGGGATATTGAATAATGATGCTTGTTTTGTTTTCCTCAAACAGCTAGAAAGCTGGAATATCCTGTTATATTCATGAAAAGTTCCCAGACAATACATAGGCTTAAAATGTGCCTCATATTGTAGATAAGAAAACTGATTCTTACAGTTAAATTTTGACAACTAAATATTATTAAAATGTTCAAGTATACAAAAACATGGAAAGAACTCTACAGTAAATGCCCATATACCAACCACCTAAATTCTGACATTAACTTTTAACTATATCTCATAATAGTGTGTGTCTAGAAGTCTACTTTATCAGATGTTAACGTAGCCATAGCCACTTCAGCATTCTTCTGGTTATTATATGAATGGTGTAATGTTTATCCAATTAATTTCAGCCTCTTTGTGTTTTTATATTTATTTATTTTTTTATTTATTTTGAGACAGAGTCTCACTCTGTTACCCAGGCTAGAGTGCCGTGGCGTCAGCCTAGCTCACAGCAACCTCAAACTCTTGGGCTCAAGCAATCCTCCTGCCTCAGCCTCCCGAGTAGCTGAGACTACAGGCTTGTGCCACCATGCCCGGCTAATGTGTTTTTATATTTAAAGTACATTTCTATTTACATGGAATATAGTTGTGCCTTACTTCTTTAACCTATACTGTTAATTTTTATCTTTTAATTGGAAAGCATAGGTCATTTATATTTAATGTAATTATTCAAATAGTTGCATATGTTTCTACCATTTTACTTTTTTCTGTATCCCATCTGTTTTTGTTCGTTTCTCCTTTACTGATTTATTTCAGTTAAGTAAACTTTTTTAAAATTTTTTCATTTTAATTTGTTTATTGACTTTTTAGCTAGACTTCTTTACATCATTTTTTGGAAGTTTTTCTAGGGAATTCAATATACAGCCTTACATGCCTACAGTCTACTTACAGTTAACATTTTATCATTTCATAAAAAATGAAGAAAACATGCAACTACATAGGTTCTTTTACCTTTGCATTCTTTTGCCTATTTCCATTATATGTGTTGTCATAGGTCATATATATGTTTAATTTTCATACATATTTTGTAATACAGTATTAAGTTTTTTCTTCCAATAGTCATATATAATCTAAATAAATATAGAGTAAAATGGTCTTTTATATGTATCCAGATGTTTACACTTTAATACTAAAAATCTCAGATTGGATCTATTATCATCCTCAGCCTGGAAAACTTCCTTTAGTATTTCTTTTAGAGTATGTCTGCTGACAAAGAAAAATTTACTTAGTTTTCTTATAGATGTAAGTGAATTTATTTCACATTTATTCTCAAAGAGTATTCTTAATGTGTATAGAATTCCAGGTTGATGTTTTTTTTTCCCCCAAAAGCACTTTAAAGCTATCTTTCCACACTACTCTTCCTTTTATTGTTTCTCATTAGTCATTATTCCTCTGATTATTATGTCTTCCAGCAAATTTAGATTATTTTTGGAAATTCTTTACATTCAAATATTTTTTTCTGACCTGTTTTCTCTATTTTTTTTTTTCATTCTAAGACTCCAGTTACACCTATGTTAGACATTTTGATATTATCTCTTGGGTCCTAAAGGCACTGATCAATTTTTTTTCCTTCCTGATTTTCAGATTGGTAAATTCCATTAATTTCTCTTCTCATTTAGTGGCTCTTCTTTCTGTCATCTTGAATCTTGTATTAATCACATTCAGTAAAATTTTAAAATTTCAGATATTGTGCTTTACAGTTCTAGGATTCCCATTTGATCTTTTTTTCATACTTTCCATTCTGGCCTGAGATTTCCTGTTTATTATGTTGGTTACAAGTATGTTTTCAATAACTACAATAGATAAATTAAAAATCCTCTGATAAATTCAATATCTGTCTCATCTCAAGGCTGATCTCCATTGATAGCTTTTTCTTCTGAATATGGATCATGTGTTCCTGTTTCTTTGTAGGTTGAGTAATTTTGAATATTAAGTTATGGAGATTCTGAATTCTGCTATCTCCTTCCAGAGAGTATCAAATGTTTTGCTCAGCAAGCAGTTAACTTGGCTGAACTGAAACTTTAAAATTTGTGGTAGGTGGAAGCTGAAATATTCTATTAACGTTGGCTGCACTGCGTGGAGTCTGCTTCCTGCGTGCATAGCCCAAGGTCCAGCCAGAAGTTTGGGGAAAGTTTACATACAGAATTTGGGGCTCCACATCTGTGATTTTCTCTTTCCAATATTCCCCCTGTCCTTCACTTTCTAGCTATTATGTTGCTATAAATTTTTCCCTTGGGTTCTTCAAGCCAGTAAGACTAAATGTGTCTATCCCAGTTTAGGCCAACCACATGTTGAAGATGGGGTTTGCCCCAAAACAAAATGTGGTAACATTTGGGGAATCTCACTCAGTGGGGTTTAATTCTTCCAACTGTAGATCTCCCTTCAATTTCTGCATAATTCTGATTGTTCTCCAGTTTATAGCTGTTTTCTAAGGAACTATTTGTTTGATAATAACTTTATATGGCACAAAATAAAACCATGCTAAAACTAACTTTGTCATCTCTTTGTTTAGTACATTTTCTAATTCTTGTGATAGTTGGGGCATATTGCTTTGTGGTTATGAGCAGAGATAGACTACTTGGGTTCACATATCAACACTTTCACTAAGTGTGTGATAGCTTTGTTTCTCATTTACAAAATGAAAATAATAGTACCAATCTCATAGGGTGGTTTTTCAGCACTTTAAGGGTATAAGAAAACACAAAGTCAGTTTCTCCTACTATTCCCTTCTAACACAGAGCGCTTCTGTGACCAAATGTGTGGGGTCCCCTGCCTCAAACACTCACACCAAGAATTTGTCCGGCAGCAGAGTCTCCAGCAGACACCAACTGGGTGTCCTCTAATTCCATTCAATTCTGACACTGTAGACTGGGGAGTAGTGTCAGACCCCACAGGTTGAGGGCTCAGTCCCACAAGACTGTCCCTCACTTCCGATGCCAGTCGCAAGCACAGGTTGTGCCCATGCTTCTGACTGACCAGCTCCTCAGGTTCAATAAATTTGCTAGAGTGGCTCACAGAACTCAGGGAAACATTTTACTTAAATTTACCCATTAATTATATAAAGGATATTACGAAGATACAAACGAATAGCCAGATGGAAGAGACCCATAAAGCAAGGTGTGTGGGAGGGGCACAAAGCTTCCCTGCCCTCCCCTGGTGTGCCACCCTCCAGGAACCTAAAAGTTAACCCTCCAATCCTGCCTTGGTCTTTCTGGTGACAGACCCTCATCCTGCAGCTACCTAGAGGCTGCCAGCCACCAGTCAACTCATTAGCATACAAAAGCTCACTCATCACTCCAGAGAGTCTAAGGGCTTTAGGGCTTTTCCTTGGAAACAGGGACCAAGACCAAATATATATTTGGCAATTTCACAGCACTAAATAATATGCTATTTGCAAAGTGGTTAGGATAGTGGCCGGTATATAATAGACACTCAAATGTTAGCTATTAGCTATAATAATTAACATTTTTTAAATTACAGATTAAATAATTTCTACCTATGAAACTCAGGCCACTAAAGTTCACAAAGATCTATCATTAGGTATCTTTAAAATCAAAATTTTCTACCATTCCAATCTACAATATTCCTTGGGAAGATAAAAAAAAAAACAGGTAAACATACAGATGTGCTCAGGGCCACCTACCTTTGAGAAATGACTGAAATTTGGCTAACTGTTAATAGAAATCAATTACTAATATTTTATGAAGTTCTCTACCTCTGGCCAATTATTTTATGTGGCTGACTAAGCTGTAGTTTGCTCTCTCGTTGACCAGACAGAAAATATGGACATGGACCAGATCCTTATCTATTTAGGAAAAAGAGCCATGCACACTTTGATCACAAGAGCAAGCTGATTTTCTTGCATCTGGTCACATGACTTTCTGCCATCCTGTTTTGACTTCCAAAAGTCAATGTTATAGCAGCTGAGGGGCTATTAGAAATTACATAAAAATGATTTTATAGTTTTGAAGATGGCTTTTTCAGCTAAAAACTAAATTAGAAACCAATCAACTAATGAATCCCCTCTTTCTCTTTATTTGGGCCACCTCTAACTGTCCATATCCAGGGGGCCTGTATTTGCAGACATGCTAATGGAAAACACTGACTGTAGAGGAGAAAGTAAGTCTGTCTCCTTTTTTCATCTTCTGCAGCTGCCTCTAGCTGCAGATCTAGAGCTTTTAAAATTTAGGGGTATTATGGAAATTATAGAACTTGTGAAGGGATGCCTCAGGAAAAAAAAAGTTATAAACTTCACAAGACTCATGAATCATAGGCAAAATTTATTCAGAGTAGAAACTTCTATGATTTTCCGACATCACATCAACAGTGGTTCCTTTGCAGAACCTTTCTAGCCTGAAATCTATACCATTGCTGAAACCATATTATGTCACCATCATTTTCCTGCATCGTATTCATCTAATTTATATTTGTCCCTCAGGCAAGGATCACATAGGGTTTTTCAAATATTGATAAAGAATTTTTACGTGTTGTCATCTTATATAAATATAAATTAATAATAATAATAATAATAATGCTCTATTACAAAGCAGATATTTACAGTAGGCATTAAAAGCAATCCAACAGAAAACGTCAAGATTTAGCATGAAGCAATGCTTAGCAAAATATTACAAAAGCTACTAGTGCCTCTAGCTATAATATTTTATTCAGTTCCATAAGTTTGAAAGCTTTTTCTCCAATAAGAACTGGAAAGTGCTGTTGAATTGCTTTACCTCATTTCTATTGCTTTCCTTTTCTCTATGAGGATTGATGAAGGAAACCTTCCTTCATTTGTAGTTGAATATTTATACCCAATATTTTTTATTTTTTTCCCAATAATTGCAGCCAAACTTCCCTTGAACTAAATTAAAAAGCAAAATGCAAATTGTCTATATATTGTGGTTGTAATTATGTAAAAATATGACTGCATATGAATAAAGGACTGGAAGGGAATATACGGAAATTACTTTAATTATATAAGTATGATGGAAATTACAGGAGTTTCACACACACACAATTTAAATTTTATGTAATATTCTGTTATTGTTTTTACAATAATATTTTATTTTTAAGAAAGTTTTCCCACTGACAAATGCAGTTCTGTCAACTTGAAAATAAATTAGGTGATTTTTAAATTAAATCTGCTGGGACAGTGCTTATAATAATCATTACATATATATGATTGTAGATGGTACATATGGTATAATAGTGTGTATACATATACCATTATAAGAACTAAATTTTATTGAGGGTTTATTATATGCCAGGTTCTATACTCATAAGCACAGACCTTGTTTCCATAATTTCATTTTATCCTTGGAGTAACCATAAAAGATAAAAATATTTCTGTCTTTTTTGACAAAAATATTATTGTCTTGTAAAAAAAATTTTTTTTTAGGGGAAAACCTCTGAGCTTAGAGGGGTAAAGACATTTTCTTAAAATGGCATTGTCATGAGTGGAGGAAATGGCTCCAACTCCGCACCTGGCTGCGTGCAGAGCCACCCTCCTCACTGCTGGGCTGTGGCTTCCCAGCGTCACTCCAGCGACTCCCACATCTGACTCGGCTTCTCTAGTAGATCATTTCCCCTCATTCCCACCCCACCCAGATATCTCCTAGCCCTTTCCACAAAAATAACACAGCAAGACCTTATACACCACATTTAAGATGACAAATGCTCTTTCCCTAAAATATTTCCTTCTCTGATTTCTCGACTTATTTCAATGCCATCATCGCTGTCATGCATATTCAAAACACAGCTCTTCGTCTCGGTGTTTGCCTTCTCTCTGTCACCCACATCTACAAAGTTACCAAAATTCATTGCTTTTTTTGCTTCAAAGCTCCTGTCAATTTGCAAGAAGGAACACACACAAAACACATGTGCACAGACATATGTACAACAGCAAAAGCCACCTAGCAAACGATTTTTTAAGATAAAGAATTAAGAAAACATACATAAAAACAGATGATATTTAATAAATATCCTTCATATAAGTAAATATAGAAGGAATAGAGTTATCAACTAAAAGAAAAAAACTTTCAAATTATATCAGAAAACAAAACCAAGGAGTGTATATGTATGTGTAAAAGCTATGACAAAATGAAATTACTTAGTAAGACTAAAAGTGTGCAAAAACTGCCAGACAAACACAAATGAAAAGAAATTAGGAACCATGTATTCAAGGCAAAAATGCAAGACAAAAGCATGAAATAAAACAAAAATCACACATCACAATGAGAAAGCATATGATTCTTAATGACAATAAAGTGTGTAACTTCTACAGCCAGTCCTCCATCTCGTTTGCGTTTTTATGACTTAATGAGATTTTTTTCACTGCCTTGACTCCAGTTTCCTCTGTCCCCAGTATAATTTTACATAATCAGAGCATTCAATGTCCTATAACACTAACTCACCCCTTAAAGGCAGCATAGTACAAAGGCTATGAGATCAGGCTTTCAAGCTCAATGACTGAGTTCAAATCCCAACACCAGTACTTACTATGTCTGTAATCTGGGCAAGTCACCTCTCTGTGCCTCAGTTTCCTCACAGGCAAACTGTGCCTAGTAGTTGAAGCTAACTCATAAGGACCTTATAGAAATTAAATAAATTAGTATTTGTAAAGTGCTTAGAATGCTACATAGATTTATAATAAACTATAAATACATGTTATTGTTAATTTTATAAACATGTATGCTTCTGCTATGATTTGAATGTTTGTCCCCTCCAAAACTCATGTTGGCATTTAATCCCCAATGCGGCAGGATTGAGATGTAGGGACCATTGGGTCATAAGAGCTGTACCCTCATGAATGGATTAATCCATTTATAAACTAATGGATTTATAGATTAATGGGTTATCAAGAGAATAGGACTAATGGCTTTAAAGGAGAGAAAGAGAGACCTGAGCTAGCATGTTCAGAACGCCCTGTGGAGTCCCCACCAGCAAGAAGGCCCTTACCAGGTGTGGACCCTCAACTTTCAGCTTAACTGTAAGAAATAAGTTAAATTTCTTTATAAATTACCAGTTTCAGGTATTCTGTTATAAATAACAGAAAACAGATTAAGACAGTTTCTCTGGTTAAATAACTTCCATGGCTTCCTTTTGGCTACCAAATAAAATTGTAGTTGATCAACTTGAAACGTAAGTCTTTTATTTTTCAGAAGACAATCTATTTTTCCAGCATTATATCCCTATACTCTTTTACCTCACTCTAAATGCTGCTAAATCAGATGGCTCACCCAGTGGACTTGGCCACTTTCTTCTTCCAGCTCCTGTGTAGCCCTTCAGACTAAACTGCCAGCCCATTGTCTCTGCCCACACATCCTTTAGGCCCCAGTTCAAGTGCCACTTCTACCTGAAAGCCACTCCACGATCATCCCTATCGGAGATGAGCTAGGCCTCCTTGTAAATCATATTGCTCTTTGTTACTATCCTATGGGACTTATGGACTAAGTGACAAGAATGTCACATTTTGTCACGTTTTTGTATCTCTAGATTTTAAGCTCAGTGACTGAGGGTATGTGCTCATTATTCCTTTGTAAATTTGCTGTTTCTGATACATGTTTTTAAATTACTAGGTATTCAGAAACAGTTTGAATCAGTGAAGGAAAAGAATTTTACATGTACTAAAACAGGAAATGCACATTTTTATGCCAAATACATTTCTAAGCTCCTGTCAAATAATGAAGTTCAATTTTAATCAATCATGCATCCTCATTTGTTGTTTAGGAAAATTTTGTTATAGTATGTCTCTGATTTCTCTTTTTCTCTTGTCATATACCCAAAAGATTGTGTCTTTCTTCCAGACTATAACTAGTGAAAGGAGACGAGCAAGAAGCATTAAAAGCCTTGTTTGAGTTCTGTCTCCACCATGGGCAGCTCTCTGAACTTGAGTGTTGTATAACTTCTCTGAGCTTGTTTCTTCATGTTTAAAATAAGGTAATGCCATGCAAGATTAATGTCAAGATTAAACAAGAATTTTGTGTTTGGCCCATAGTAGGAATTCAGTAAAAGATAGCTAATAATGATAGTTTTAATAATAATAATTTTCCTTATAGGCTCTGTTATATCACTCTTTTATTTTTGTTTTTTATTTGGATTTTTACATTACCAAAGGCATGATTTATTTTATCTATATTAACACTAAAGTTACAGGGCTACTGCTGTGCCTACTTTCACTTCAGATCCCTTATTTACGAAATCTTCCTATAAAGGTAGATCACATTTTGGGAGTTATCACTAAGCCCATTCATCTTCCTAATGGGTTAAGGCATCACATATCACAAATCTATTTCTTCTCATGCTAATAATATTCTTTCCCTGTAAATATTCTAAATATTCTATAGGATCATCTACCCGATGATGAGATTAGCATCTGATAACGTAGGCAGCTTCCAAGACAATATATGTTTGTGTTATCCATGATTAATGTATGATGTTCCAGTAATACCTTGGGAGTAATTAATCAATGGGACAACTTCTAAAATGCTTTCTTTTCTCCTTTTCACATAAGCTTTGATCCTTTCCTATCGCTTCCTCTCTAGCCTTAGTTTTCTCTCTCCCTATTCGGTTTCTTACTCTGCTTTCATTAAGAACGGTGGCCATGACCAGCCGACTTGATCTCTGACTGGAACTTTCAGCCTCTGGTTAGGGCCACTCTCATGACAGTTACTTTGTCTCAAATACTTCCAGTTTCAACCGAGAGCACCTTGAATTGTTTTATAAGAAGCTAACAATTGCTAATTTCCACAATTCACATGCCTATTGAAAGATTTCATCATCTCCCAGTAACCTCACTTGAACCTTTTGGTTTTCTCCCAGTTGTTAGGTTGTGCGGCTGCAGCGATGCATGACAGGAAGATTTGGGGCTTTGGACTCAAGCAGACCTGGGTCAAACTTAAGTTCTACTATTCACTTGCTTTGTCTCTTCAGCTTCCTTTTATGGGGTGTTGGTGGAATGATGCAGTCCATCTGTAAAATGGGGATGAAAATAGCCACCTCAAAGGGCTGCAATGATCAGAGGTGAGGAATGTGCAGCACTCAGCCCAAGAGCAAGCACTTGTGGGGGAGCATAGAGCTAAAATAAGCAGCAGTGGTCTAGCCTGAAAAACAAATCACCTGGAAAATTCTATTTCCATGGGAAAACACATTTTGAGTTGTAAAGAACCAATTTACAAACATGTGTTGGAAACACACTTAAAATATCAGATGCTGGGGTATAGACGGACCTAATCTGTGAGTTGTGTGAAAATATTATATGCAACATAAAATAAACTGTTAAATTTTTATTATTTTGCTTAATTTTAAGAATAATTTTAGTATTTGAAGCAGCTGTAGGAATACAGTTGGTTATTGAAGTACAAAGACTAATTTTTCACTTAGCTTTCCCTAAGGAAAACAGGAGAGCTGCTCTTGGTAAACATTTACTAATGGGCCTTTGGACTCAAGAGTGTGAAGATACATTAAATTACTCAGGGCTTATCCTTTAGTAGGGGGAAAAAAAGTGAGATGTTGATTTTTCACACCCAGAAGACTGGGGAGGCGTTTTGTGGTAGTAGAAGTTACCTTGTCCAAATGATGGTTCACAGATATTTTTATTATACCATAAAACTTGACATTTACATTAATGGGCTTAAGAAACCAAAAGATGTTTATACCTACCCACTGATAGGAAGGCAGGTTAGCAAACTGACTAAAAGAAAAACTAAAGACATATTTTCTCATAAGCACAGGAAAACTACAAATGAGATATGTTATATGTAGAGGGCTTGATAAAATGCAAAGCAGCATATTCATTTGTCATTTTTTAATTTAACAGCATATTTACTGAGCACCAACTTTGTACTATGTACTGCATTGGGTGTTCAGAATTCCTGAGAACAAAATAGACAAGTTCCCAGTTCCCATGGACCTTACAAACACGAGAAAAGCCGGTAAATAACAAGCACACAATTTGGATAAAACAGTTAAACATATGCAGAGAAATTGTTCTGCTACCACGAGAAAGGACAACCAATCCAAAAATCCAAAGACTGTTAAGGGGAGAAATGGAAAATACCTGAATGCCCACAGAGATCCAAAATGGCTTGTATCAAAACTTGGAAGTAGAAATAGCTTGTTTCAGAATCCCTAATGCCAGCCTTTCGTCTTTGTCCAACTCAGGTAGGCACTACAGCGCCACATTCAAACTACACTGCAAATGTACATCAAAACTTCACCTTAGAGCCTTTCTACCTAATGTAAAATTTGAACATTCATAGTAGAGTAACTAATTGCTCAGAGTGGCTTAAATTTTTTCCTGGTAAAATCTCTAAATTAGGATGTACAGTGCAGAGTTTTACAGAGTTACAAGGTAGGACGAGACATAGCAATGGCCCCTGTTGGTTGATGCTGACTAAGCCTCAGGGGGATGCTGTTTATGGATGAATAACTCCAACTAAAAGTACAGTAACTAGATTCAATTTGCTGTGACTAAAAGCTTTCCTACAAAATAAAAATTAAAAATATACTAAGATAAAACTATAGGTGTGAAAGGTTTCATTTCTTGGCTAATTAGCATGACTGTTAAGTGCAAAATATTTGTCTGGACAAAGTATGTGCTTCTTGAGTAGAAGCAACAAGTGGCCTCAGAAATTGGAAAACTGTCTAATCTTGAACAAGCTCTTCCATGGTCAACCTTCTGATCTGCCAGCCTTCACTCCTTTCTCATGCCTTTTCTTCAAAGCCCTACTTCTCTAGGAAGTTCATACAGGGCAGCAACTCATCTGAATCCTACCTTGTGGGTAGAGTCCTATTCTCCATCCTAAAAAAGAAGAGTAGTTCATCAATGCTCATAGTGCACAAATCAGTGAAGACAAATTCTTTCAGTGCCTATGCCAATATTTGTTTTGACCTTAATTATTAAGCTTATTTTATGTGCTCATTAAGGGTAGCAGTTGGATCCCACTTTAATTTTTTCTAAGCTCGTGCCTATTTTTTGGTGGTAGGACAATTATAAAACTAAATTTTGGTAAAACAGATTAGCATGATTCACTGTGGCCTGGAGTGGCACTTATTCTAATCATGTTGTCTTGGAGAAAGTTTGTACCACTTGGTTGAACTTAAAACATATTATCAAATGAATGATTCTTAAAATAGTTAATTATACAGGCAAGGGCTAATATAGTGGTAGCCAGTTATTGGAACTGTCCAAATTACAGACAAGAAACAATTTAGACATAGATATAATGCAGCTCAACAGAGTAATAGAAATGATTACCTCTAAAAATATTTAATCTCCAGAATGTTGTTTGTACTTAACAAGGTCTGTGCCTGCTCTTGGGGACCCCACATGTAAAAGCAGCGAAATGAACTAATCCATATGTTGCACATTCATTAAAACTAGGCAGTGTCTTGCAATTACAAATTAAATTGGTACATCTGGAGAAAGGAATGCTGGGATTTACAGGTTTCTGTGATTTTTCCTTATCATAAGATAATGGAAATTGTGGCTCTGATTTTTATTTGATTAAAGGAGTTATTTCATTGTTCTAATTGGAAAGGTATGCAAAACTTTTGGAATATGGACATATGGATCAGCTTTGTTGATGGTGTCTGTTAATTTGGCATTGTTAACAGTCTGCTTTTTCCCCAGTGTACATATTTTTAGTTAGTCAGAAAGTATTTAGTTGAGCAGTTTTCCTTTAATTTCTGCTTTTTTTTTCCAGAGGGCTTTTTACTTAAAATGTGTAAAGAATTTTTATTGCTTTTATGTCTGTCTGAATTTTCTCAAGTAACACAGTTTTTATGTGCTACTTGGATAAAGACATTTGAAAATCCCTGTAGAATAGTTCAGTTTGGAAAACATCCTATAGACATGATTTGCTGGAGGCAAGCTAACATTACAGATTAAAAGTCTACACCAAGACAATAAGAAAAAAAAATCATAGTTCCTTCAAATCAAAAGGGAAAGATACTTTTAATCTTTTTTCACTGAGCCTGAAAGACCTATTTAGAACTTTGTTGGAAACAGAAGCACACGGTCACCAACCTAGTAAGATATCACTCATTTGTTATATCCTCCACTTGCATGATGTCCCAGGTACAGATATGTGCTAGAAATTTACAGAAATCTCTTCCACAGAAGGTCGGCTGATTTATGCGAAGCGACTACAGTGGTGTTCCTGAAAAATGAGGAATGAAACAAGACAAAGCATCTCTAAAATGGGCACTTAGCAGACTCTCACTGATTGGAAAATACTTGCTATCATTTGCCTGCTGGAGCCAATTTCCTGCTTATTTATGAATAACCACAGAGAAAGCAAAATCAGTGCTGTCAAAAATAAACCAATACATTCAGAAACTCCCTAGTAATTTCTACAGTCGAAAAAGTTTTATTAGTTGCTAAAGCTGGTCTTTCTTGCATCCCCAGTTATTCCAGATGAGTCAGTGGGGACACCACAGTGGATTCCTCTTTGACTCGTGTTACCCAAACTGCAGTGAGGAGTTGTTTGCTTGGCTTACATTCAAGCAAAAAAAAAAAAAAAAAAAAGGTGTGATATGATCTTATTATTTTATAGTTGAAAACATCTTTTTACTTTTTTAATATTATAAGAGAGACTAATATTTTAAATGCATTCCTTTCATAAACACTCATCTTTTCGTGTCTCGTACAGATATTGTGGGTTCTGCTCATAAAAGGTCCTTGCAATGGCTGCGTAAATCAGGGATCCACACTCTCCTGGAAGCATCTGCTCCTTTCAAAAGAAATGTTATATTTTACCTTCTGAGTTCTCCATTTGGGTAGAATAAAAGGTAAAATAAACGTGGTCTCAAATCAAAGTCAATGGAGCCTGAGGAAAGTACTCAAGAGCAAATTCAAGCCATCTTTGTATTTTGAGCAATGCTTTCACAGTTGGGCAACATCATTGACCCAAGACCTGAAAACAAAGTCAATTCTGTAGGGATGTGACTAATACCAACTGCCTCCATGATGTTGCCTGTGTGTAGGAGAAAAGGATAGAGAGGAGAAGCAAGTGGCAGGAAATCATCTCCAGCGTGCTTCCTTGAGCCCCCTTTTATGACATTACCTTCCCTGTCTAATTTCCCTGAAATTTCCATTGTTGGAGTCACAACAGCAAGCTCTGTATTCCCTTACTGAGTCAAGATGTCAAATTATTTATTTACCATAAAGATACATCTGATACACAACAGGCATATGCACTGATGCAGCTGTGCCACTCGTGAAATACTGAAGCATGAGTTTGGAACAGCCACCCCCAAGGCACCACGGCCTCCACAACCACTGCTCTGGCCCCATGCAAGAGCTCCCAGAATCCAGTCCAGCCTCCTTCCTTCCGAGCCTTGCTGAAGCCCAGTGGCTGACATTCATTCTTAATGGTTACTGGCCTGGCCCTAATGATTGTTAAATATTTTTAATACTGTCCCCAATTAAAGGCAAGCATTCTTCTTCTAGAAAGTTGGAAAAGGGGAAGACCTTTCCTTTTCCATCTCTCCTTAGCTCACAAAGATGTGTAAGCAAGCAGATTTTAAGCCATCTCAAAGACCCACTAAACCTGAGTCTGGAGAAGGAGCATCCAGACAGGTGCTTTTTCAGGGATGATGGCAACAAATATTTAATACAAGGCGCATGCCAGGGAAAACACCTTTAGCACTCTTCATCTGGGGAAGAAGTCCCAGAGTCTCAGACCACTATATGATTGTCTTAGTCTGTTCTGGCTGCTATAGCAAAATACCACAGACTGGGTGGCCTGTATTATAAACAACAGATATTTATTTCTCACAGTTCTGGGGGCTGAGGAGTCCACAATCAAGGCAGATTCACTGTCTAGGGAAGGCTGCCTGCTTTCTGGTTCACAGACAGGCGTTTTCTCGCTGTGTCCTCACATAGCAGAAGGAATGAGGTGTCTCTCTGGGGTAGCATTTGTAAGGGCACTAATCCCATTCATGAGGCTCCACCCCACGACCCAATCACCTCCCGAAGGCCCAACCTCCTGATACCATCTTCTTGGGGATTAGGTTTATACATATGAATTCTGGGCGGGTCACATTCAGACCATACCTGTGACCAAAAAAATAGGGCCCTGAATCAGTTGGCACTGGGAGAAGGAGGTGTGGGGAGTGCACAAAGTAAGGGAAGAAAGGAGAAATAAACCACAGGCAAACGACTTACTTTACTATAAAATTTTTCAAGAGCTAGTCTGAATGAATGAACAGTCCTAAGAGAAAGTTTTGTTTCTTTTAAACAATTTCGCTTTCACCTGCACAATGCAGTTTACTTGCCACTTTCTCACCTTCAGCACAGTGAATAGGCTCCCACTTCATTGCATTATAATTTATGTGTTGCTCCCTTTGGGCTCTAGGATCCTTAAGGCTCGAGGTCACATTTTAATGTCGCTGTATATCCAGAGCCCCCACAATGCCCACACATAGTCAGTTCTTAACAGACATCAGTGGAATACTCAATCAGAAACAGTAGTAGCTGGCAGAAGTGGTGGTTAGGAAGTAGGGTGGTGGGAGACAGCTTCTTTGAATGAATAGATGATGTGTAAGTTCTTAAGCTTCTCTGGAAACACTTTCCTCTAAGTATTTTAAAATTCTTCTGTATTACTGTTTAGATTTGAATTTGCTAAACCAGAATGGAAAGATGATTTATTCAGCAAGAGAGTGTCATTTAATCTTTTTCTATGTTTTCACAAATACAAGATTCATAGAAATTTAACGGGTGCATTGTTACTATATGTATATACATAGGCAATGCTCCCTTTGCCTTGAGCTATCTCAATATGTGTAGCCAGACCTTCCAAAGAGGGGAGGGACACCCAGGTGACAGTGCCTTGAAGTGTCTTTGAAAAGTTAACCTCAAGAGAGCGTCCCATCCTAGTTTAGCAGGATATAACACATCCCTTGAAATTTTATGGGAAAATCTCTCTCTCTTTCACTTACTTCAGAAGGGGAGGGGTGGTGGTGACCTGAAACCTTCAGTGACCAGGACACTTCTCCTATATGCCTCCCAAGTACCAGCAGGGCCCAGTAGGAATGGAGGGAGGGCGTATGCCCTCATGTGATGAGGTGATGGCCAACTACCGGAGGGAAGAATAGGTTTGCTGTACCCTATAGAGACCAAATCTGTGTACAGGCTTCCAGTGGAACCTGAGTTCCAAAAATCAGGACCCCTGAGCTCAACACTGCCCATTGTCACCCAAAGGTGAATGCAGAATGAGGAAACAGGTGTAAGAACCTTGGAGGCAGCAAGCATCAAAATGTATGCCATGGAAAGAAAACTAGTCCAGAGAAATGCTCCTGAGGCTCTTTGGCCAAATATTGGGTGATTTCCCAGTGATCGTGAGCGCAATTCAGGCTCTGAGAAGCCAAGTACCAAGAAGACTGTGGAATGTTGATTAGCCTGGTATGTATCAAACACACATCTGACTGAGGAATCCTTCTTCTACATAACTCCAATGGATATCCCACAGAATTAGCATCCTGCAGAACTCTCTCTGGAAAACATTTACCTGAGGAATGCCACAGAGTCCTGTTGCTCAGTGATCATTACTACTAGGACAAGTAATGAAGAGTGGACACCACAGGACCTTTTCCATGATGTAGAAGGTGCTTGTTTAAGAGAGCATTTTGAAGGTCTAGTAGTTGTAGGCAGAAGGGGTCCCCTGTCCCTTCAATAATAACAAGCCTCACTGTCAGTCAAAAGGTAAGGTCACCCATCCACCATCTGCTGCCGCCGGTCCTCTCCCTGCTCATGGCGGTTTTGTTCAGTCAATGCACATGAATGGACTAACATTCATGATATGCCAGATCCGGAGTTTGGGGCTGAGGATGCAGAGCTGAAACAAGGTGTATACACAAGTCCCTGTACCTACAATTCAGCCTGATAGGACACCAGCATTTCTTAAATGTTGGAGCTTGAAAGATCCCTAAAAATCATCTAGCTTCATGTCTTCATTTCAGAAACGAGACCAAGAGAAGTGATATCAATTCCCTGTAGTCAAAGTAAAATTTCCATTTTCTCACTCTTAGGGCTCTCCCTACAGTCAGCCAATTTGATTGGCCTTAGAAACAGTATGTATTGCTTTGATAAGGAAAAGGAAAGGAAAGGAAAGGAAAAGGAAAAGGAAAAAGGAAAGGGAAAGGGAAAAGGGGAAAAGGATGTCTGAAGTTAGAAACCTTGTCAAATACTTAATCTAGTCACAGTATTCATAGAACAAATGACCAAAACAAAAGATCACAATAATTTTCCATCCTGAGTCTTTAAATACATGAATCTCCACACAATTACGGAGGAATTTTTTTCAAACAGTATTAATTAATATCTACCATTTATGATATTAATGGCAGTTACTATTAATTGAACACTTGCTGTGTGATAGGTACTGTGCCAGCCTTTAACCCTCCCAATCACTATATATAGTAGATGGTGCCATCATTACCCTACAGGAGAGGAAACTGAGGCACAGGAGGTCAAGCCTGTTATTGAGAGAGTCTTGGCAGTAAGAAGTGGAATTGAGTTTTAAACCCAGTTCTGTGAGATTCTGAAGTCCGCGCTTTTGGCTACAATGGTACAGGTTCCTTAGGGAGAGACTTGGGTGAGTGACAGTGTTAGAACTGCCAACACATAGAGAATTACTTCTCTGGGATGGCACGAAAGAGAGATGGCACAGTGTGGTCCGACTGTCCTTATTTTACAAATGAGGAAACCGAGATGAAAGGGAAATGCAAACAGCTCTGGGTAAAGGAATGATTAGAGTGTCTGCTTTTCAAACGCAGGGACAAGGTCATATTTATCCTCTCCCCACTGCCCAGTAGTAGCAGTTGGATGGCTGTTAAAAATGAGATAGGCTCAGAGCAGAGCCTCATGGCGCTCCTGAATGCAAAAATAAGAAGTGAATTTACTAGTAATTTGGAAATACCTGATTTCAGTTTTTAATAAATGGCCTTTAGAACATAACTGGAACTAAAAGTTCCTGAAATTTCAGTTCTTTGGAATTTTTAGTTATAAAGGAGCTGAATTTAAGTTCTGCTTTCTTCATTAAGAAAATTATGTAGCTACCCTTGTCATGAGGATTCTGGTAAGATTTACTTGACATACACAAATTAGTCGTGCCATTGTCAGGTATTCCAAAGTAATTTAGAACAACACTTTTTTTTCAAGCAAAGTGATAAAAATTCTGGATATTAGCCCTTTGTGAGATATATACTTTGTGAATATATTCTCCCATTCTGTAGGTTATCTATTTACTCTGTTGATTATTTCCTTTGCTATGCAAAAACTTTTTAGTTTAATTAAGTCCCATTTATTTATTTTTGTTGTTGCTCTATTTGCTTTTGGAGTCTTACTCATAAATTCTTCGCCTAAGCCAATGTCTAGAAAAGTTTTTCCTACATTTTCTTTTAGAATTTTTGTGGTTTCAGGTCTTACATTGAAGTCTTTAATCCATCTTGAGTTAATTTTTGTATATGGTGAGAGATAGGGATACAATTTCATTCTTCTGCATGTGACTATACAATTTTTCTAGCACCATTTGTTGAATAGGGCATCCTTTCCCTCAGTGTATGTTTTTGTCTGCTTTGTCAAAAATCAGTTGGTTATAGCTATATGGTTTTATTTCTGGGTTCTCTATTCTGTTCCATTTGTCTACGTGTCTACCTTTATACCAGTACCGTGCAACTTGGGTGGAACTGGAGACAATTATCCTAAGTGAAGTATCTCAGGAATGGAAAAACAGATACCACATGTCCTCACTTGTAAGTGTGAGCTAAACAAAGGACATGTATGGACATTGGAAACTAAGAAGGGAGGAGGGTAGAGGGGTGTGAGGGGTAAAAAAAATCTACCTATCTAGTACAATATATACTATTCTGGTGACGGGTACACTGAAAGCCCTGACTTCAACATGATACAATTTATCTACATAACAAAATAAGCACTTGTATCCCCTAAATTTTCAAAATTTAAAAAATAAAAAGGCCGGGTGCAGTGGCTCACTTCTGTAATCCTAACACTCTGGGAGGACAAGGCAGGAGGATTGCTTGAGGCCAGGAGTTTAAGACCAGCCTGGGCAACACAGTAAGACCCTGTCTCTACAAAAAGTAGAAAAATTATCCAGGCGTGGTGGCACATGCCGGTAGTCCCAGCTACTCGGGAGGCTGAGGCAGGAGGATTACTTGAGCCCAGGAGTTTGAGGTTGCAGTGAGCTATGATGACACCACTGCACTCTAGCCTAGGTGACAGAGCAAGATCCTTTTTCAAATACAAAAAGAAAAGTTTCTTTTATGCTGAGATTACCAGTGATAATTTCCTATTTAACTAGTGAAAAATGATTTAGGCAAAACTGTGATTGCCTGAATTACCCATCAAACCAAGAAAAGCTGTCTTGAAGTATTTCTGTCTCGGGATTGGGCTTGGAGGGTTTGGGATTTGAGGAGGAGCCTTCAAACATTTGCTTACTTACCCTTCTCATTCATTTTGTACCCAGCTTATTTGACATAAAGATACCTCTCCATTTTCTCAGATATTATTCACTAATTAAAGTATTTACTGGGTGCCTTTATTTCCTCTCTACCTAGACTAAAACATCTCCAAATTTTCCAATTCTGCGTGAGATGCTTCCCACTCAGCGCTGCTGCCTGGCCGCGCCTTGGCGGTAATTAGTGAGCACGTGGAGGGAGCTTTCCAGTGTCGGGCTGCGCAGAGGGAAGACGACCAGAAGGTGCTAAGAATCTATTATTCATGTTTTGAACAAAAAGCAGAAATTAAAAAAAAATAAAATCTTGAAACGAAAATTGTGGCATTTCTCTAACTTTACCAGGCAGTTCAGTCCAGCGCTGGTCTGGAATCGTGGAAGGAGAGCCCTGTGATCACCCGCCGGCCACAGCAGCTTGAGTTGTCAGGGGAAAGAAATGTCAGTGAGAAATAAATGACTTAACTGTAGATAAGGAAAAGTATCAACAGAAACAAAACCCCAAAAGGTAATGTAAAATGTAAATTAAGAGTCATTGAGCACTGAATTGTGTAAACCACAAGTGGTTTCTAAACTTGCTGGGAACAGGACAGGGGAGTTGATGAGTGTGTGTAAGAAGGTGGAAGTTCATCAATAATCAAAGGGCCTCATTTTGATAGATAATCATTGAGGGAAAAGTTAATATCAGAGACAGCAAAAATAGAAGATACATATGTATAAATGCAAAATAATTGGGTATAACTAAGAAACCATATTTTTAAAAACCCATATTCAGAATTCTAAATGACTTTTTAAAAGCACTGTTTTATTCCTATGAGGGCGGGGGGAAACTTCAGCAAAAAGACTCGGTGGCATAGTTGAAAGAATGAGAAAGCGAGTTAAAATGATCTCCAGAATTTGGAAGTAGAGCTGGTTTGATACAGCTTGCTTAATGCTTTAAAACCAGGCATGAATACATATACACACACATATTACACGTGCTCACACATATATATTTCAAACCCTGTTGAACAGGTCCTGGGGGTGGAGGTGCTGAGAGTAAAAGTCATCCTAATCCAGCTTCATGGTGATAGCCACTTTTAATAACTTCTGTATACATTTCTAGAAATATAAATTAATGCTATATGTAACTGTCATAAAAATTATACTAAACACAGTAACTGAAAAAACAGCTTTAATATCTTGAGATATTTTGTGAATGTATTTATCACCACTATTCTGCAATATCATTCTCCATGTGTACATTATATTCTATTTCATGACCATATCACAGTTTAATTAATTAGTTTCCTAACTTTTGGATATTTAGGTTGTTTGTATCTATTCCCACTATCATCAGCTAGTCCCTGATGAATATTATTGTGTCTAAATCTATGAAGGATTATATCCTTAGGGTGAAATCTTAGGTTTTTCAGAGATAGGTCAAATATATTTTAGAGTGTTTGATGTAATAGTGAGAGAAATTTCCAACAAAAGTATTGAATCAGTAATGCTATTGCCACATGTGAACATGTTCTCACAACTTTGCCAACTTGGGTGTCTCCATTCTTTGTTCAAGGTAAACTTGATGGAGAGAAATATTACCTAATTTTGTAAAAACTTTTAATTATTAGTGAATTTAAGGATATTTATCAGCTATTTTTATTTATTCTTTTATGAATTGCCTGTCTGAATCCTTTGTTAATTTTTCCTCTAAATTGAGAAAATTTGTTCTTTTTTTATTAAGCTTGTAAATTTTGTTGCTTTTGGCAAATTTTCTGATTAGCCTTGACATATGTTTGCCTGTATCTCCAAAAGGATAAAACTTGGCTTTGTCATCTACTTGTTAATTCTACTGTATCTCTGTTTTCTATTTCATTTCTTTTCCTCCTGTTTTCCCTAGCTTCAATTGAATGGTTTCCTCTAGAACTTGTTGTGGTGAAAGTTTAATTTATTTATTTTCACTTTTATGTGTATAGCGTGGATCATGTCTATTTTTCTCACCATTAATGTAGTATTTGGAATATCATAGAGCAAAAAAAAACCTTTTTCTTGAATTAATTAATTAAAATGTAAAGATAAGAATTTCCCTCTAAGTTTGGCAATTTCCACAGTTAGTTTTAAAGATGTGTCATCCTCAGTTTCACTTTTTTACAAGTAATCTGGAATTGTAGTTTGATTACTTATTGGTATAAAATTATTAGATATTATTTCTATAAATTTCTATAAGTAGTGGAGTGACTATTGCAATATTGTTGGGTTTTTTTCCCTCAGAGAATGTGACAGGTATAAGTTCTACTTTTTATAGTTTATTGTGTTGCCTGGCAAATTATCAATTTTTAAAAATCAGTTTATAGTTGAAGAGAAACAGTATTTGTATAGTCTTTACATAGCTCTCCTAAAATATTTCTTAACAACAAAGAAAAAAATAGAAATCTTACCATTAGAGAAACTCAACAGACACCACCTTACCAACTGATCAAAGTCAACCTCACTAATAATTAGATATATCAATCTTGTGACCCTCATGATATGAGATGTACTGAGAAGGAAGCAACATCATTCTTTGGCATTCCTGCCCAAACTGCATAACTCCAGTTCTATTTGATAAAACATCAGAGGAACTCAAATTGAAGGACTTTCAAAAAACAAATGATCTTTAAAAGTACCAAGATCCTCAGGCCCAAGGAAAGAATGAGGTACTAACATGGACTGAAGAGGGCCAGCCTGCAGCACCCCAGTCCTGAGTGCCTATGGCTTTCCTGGGAACCTCGGGGACTCAAGTATTCCCTCCGTCTTGCTGTCCCCTCTTGCTGCTCTGCTCTCACCTCACTGGGGTCCCTTCTACCCATACCCCCGGCCAACCTTAGCTTCATCTAAATGTGAAATCCAGTTTGGTCATTTTTTTTTCAATCTGATCTTACCTATGCTGTATTACCTAGAAACATGGATAGGTCCCTCCTCAAGATGCCAGTCCAGTTCCAAATATTCCCCTACTGCTGCTTATAGTCATGCATCACTTAGCAACAGGGATATGTTCTGAGAAATGCATCATTAGGCAATTTTGTCCTTGTGTGAACAT
Source organism: Lemur catta (assembly GCF_020740605.2). Classification (NCBI taxonomy): domain Eukaryota; kingdom Metazoa; phylum Chordata; class Mammalia; order Primates; family Lemuridae; genus Lemur; species Lemur catta. The sequence goes on from NC_059131.1 coordinate 77,323,389, forward strand.
CCAGGAGTATAGATGGCACAGCCTACTATGCCCATAGACTATGTGGTAGGGACTATTGCTCCTAGGCTACAAAACTGTGCAGCATGTGACTGTACTAAATACTGTAGGCAACTGTGACATGGTGGTATTTGTGTATCTAAACATATCTAAATGTAGAAAAGGTACAGTAAAAATTACAGCACAAAAGATAAAAAATGGTCCACTTGTATAGGGCACTTACCATGAATGGAGTTTTCAGGATTTCAAATTGTTGTGGGAGAGCTAATCAGTGAGTGGTAAGTGAATGTGAAGGCCTAGGACATTACTGTACACTACCGTAGACTTATAACACTGTGCACATGGGCACACTAAATTTATTTTTTAAATGTAATTGCTCTATGACCTTATGACAGCTATAATGTCACTGGGCAATAGGAATTTTTCAGCTCCATTATATAATCTTATGAGACCACCATCATGTCATATACGTGACCTACTGTTGACCAAAACATGGTTATATCGTACAGGACTGTACCTTTGCCAAGGTTGGTGTTATTTTAGGAAACTAGGGGAGATAAATGTGTGAAGTTAAACTGTCACACTGAACCGAAAAAAAAAAAACAAACTTTCAATTACTAGAAACATCCAACATTGTCAGGTGATTAATTCTGATGGAATAAACAAGGTTGAAACAAAGCACATGATTTTTGCTGGGATCCATTCTCTGTTTTAACTGGGAAAGGTGAAACATAGAGACATGAAGAAGGTGAAAAATTGGGAAGGGATGGAAGTAAGAGATTTTGTTGTGCTTTTTTTTTTCATCATTCCCAAAGTTTACTTAAGCTCTTAAAGTTGGTTTAGCTGAAAAATGAGGATAATAGCTGAACTCATGCCTTAGAAGGCTGTTTCAGGGTTTAAATATGTTACTCTCTGTGGAAGTACTTTTGTAAAGTTTAAAATCCCTTTACAGTGCTGGGACACCATACAACTCAAAAGGCCACCATTTACCTTGAAAATGGTGCCTGCCCTTGGAGCAAAACTCACATAGAATTTGAATAACATACAAAGTGAACCATAACCCTGCAGTTGTAGCAGTGGCCCTGAAACATGTTGAGCATTGGTACCACAATTACAAGTCAGATGCAATAAATAGAGGATGAGATGTTGCAGGTAAGATTTACTCAAAGGGAGACTTTTTTTTACAAGAACATACCAAGTGTCAGAGAATCTAATGAGTTAATTCCGGGGAGTCTGGGGGCATTTCAAAATCCCAAACCATTTCAAAGTCAGTGAGTCAGAGTACCTGGTTGCTGGACCAAACATCACAGGAGACTGCATTGCTCGGACATGCAGTGGTATATTGGGAAGAACTCATAGTAACTGGTGAATAAACATAATGAAGAGTGCCAAAGCTCTTGGAAAAGGTTGAGCAAAACTTGGGCCATATCCAAAAGAAACCCTCTAACCTGGAAGGTTGGACCTGTGGATCCGCAGCATCATCTTCACCTGAGTGCATGTTAGAAATGCAGAATCTCAGGCTGGACACCAGACTTACTGATCTGGAATCTGACTTTAACACCATCCCCCAGTGACTTGTGCACACTAAAAGTGAGACGCTCTGCTCTGAAAGGATCTCTTTGTTTCAGGTCTACTACCCATGGCATTTGAACTGGTGACTACAACAATGATGATTAGGCACAATTTAACTCTTTGTATTTTGGTAGCACTTGATGTTTTCCACATTTTTTCTCACTTGAATCTATGAGAAAACAGCTTAAAGGGCTTAATTGCCTGGCCAAAGTAACTGGACTGAACCAGGCTGGCTACAGAGGTGATCACCTCATTTAAGTAATAGTTTATTGAAGTGAAACCTTCCTTCCTTCTCATAAAATCTCCTGGGAAATTGCTTATATCTCTATTGTAGTAATTTTAACAACTGCCTTATATTAAAGCTATTTATGAATGTTGATTATGCTTTTGTAGAGGGCCTGGTATTCCCTCAAGGTACCTGAAATGTTACTTGGTTAAAATAGGCATTCAAAACTTGGAATTGAATTGAGTCTTCTACAGATTTTAAAAATTATATTTATTGTTTTAAAATTCTACATTGCTGGCTGGAATATAAAATACTCCACCACAGTGGAGTTTCTTAAAAAGTTACACATGCACTTACCATATGACTCAGCAATCTCACTCCTAGATATTTTCTCAAAAAAAAAAAAATATATATATATGTCAACATAAAAATTAGTATGAAAAGTCCATGACAGTTTGCTTCTAATTACCAAACATTGGAAACAACCCAAATTTACATCTACAGGTGAGTAGACAAGCACACTGTGGTATATTCATATAATGGAGTACTTCTCAACAATCAAAAGGAAAGAACTAGTGAGATGCAATAACACAGATAAATTTCCAAAGCATTATGCTAAGTGAAAGAAGCCAGATACAGAATACCACATACTTTATGATTCCATTTTTATGAAATTTTAGAAAAAGCAAAACTATAGTAACAGAAAACAGATCAGTGGTTGCCTGGGGCCAAAAGAAGGGCAGAGATCAATTGCAAAGAAGCAGGAGGGAACTTTTCCAGGTGATGAGAATGTTCTTTCTATATCTTAATTGTGGTGAATGCTTTATAACTGTGTATAACTGTCAAAAATCATCAAATTGTATGTTTGAATGGGTTAATTTTATTATATGTAAATCATAAATCAATAAGGCTAATTTTAAAATTATAGCAAGAAACTCACTGGGCAGTGTCAAACAGTGTAATGTTTAGGTTAAGATATTTTTGTATCTTTTTGATGCAAACATTTATTATCCCAAGTTGATCTTGCTCTCCTGTATATTTTCAAATGATGTGATATTGGAAAAAGTTACAAAATGATGTTTTCATCTGAGAAAAAGCAACTACTTTTCCTTAAAGGGCTATCAGTGAGATTAAATGGAGCCTTTGAATGTCTCTGGGAAGGAAGGAGGGAGACAGAGGGAAGAGAGGAAGAGAGAGAGACTAGACCTGTAACAGAAAACCAAGCAACTGATTGTAAAGATGCCCACAGACAAAAGGAGGAAAGGAGTCCCACACGTGCAGTGAAGACTGCCAGAGACTTCTTTGTGCTCTTGAGGAAGACTATGGGCCACTTCTGGTGCCTCCCCGCACCCCCTGCCACAAGAACTTATACACTAGGACCAGTGTTGCCTCTTCTACCAGGTCACAAGCTGCCGCCCTCTGCTCTCTGCTACATGGAGTGACTTCATGTAATGCCACCTTTTAGAATGTTACCCGTCTCAATCCGTCCGATCCAAGTCAATTCTTTTCTTCAGTCTCCCAGACAGTCAACATAGCAACTGATGATAAACATTTGTTGAGTAAATTAAAAAATGGATGAATCTATTAACCACTAGCATTCTTTGAGGCATTCAGTCTACGTTCAGTCTGCGAGGCGGCATACCTGGAGAGCTTTATGCCACATAACCACCTTAACCTTTGCAAGAATCCTCTGAGATGTGTACTATCATCATCCCCATTTTCTGGTGAAAGAGGCCCATGAGGATGACTAACTTGCTCAAGGTAAATCTTGCTCAGGTGGAGCCGAGAGCCTCACCCCGAGGCAGTGCAAAGCCAGAACTAAACTTGTAACCACCCTACCATGCCGTCTGCAGTGCGGAACCGAGGGCAGGATTTCCCTGTCCCGATGGTGCTCGAGTTTGCCTCCAAGGAGGTCACTTTACTTTATTGATCTCAATAAGTAAGCTGTGAGAACTTCAAAGCTGCTTGGCCAGAAAAAATTAAATGTAACCAAACCTTAGCACATAGGGATATTTGCAAACATTTTATTTCCAAAAAGGCAATCCACCTCAAAAGTACTAAAAAATAAGTTTTTGTTTCCTTTGACATGTCATTTCTGGAAGCAGTCTTCTTAACTCACTGCTCTTCTGACCTGCTTAGTAGCAGATACAATTCATTTCTTATGCAGCCTGACAAAAAAGATGCACGGTATATGGCACTGCATATCTTGACTTCATTATTTCCTCATAGCAAAGACTTGAAACTGTAATGTGTGAGAAGGAAAAGGTGCCAACATGACATTTACTACTGCTAATATGAATCTGATTAATTCTACAACAAGAAACATCATCTTAACTCTTTGTATTCTACCAGGAGTGAGACTGTTGCAAGTAAATGGGATAGTTTGACCGAATCATGCATATCGTAGAATTTCTTAGGAACGAAATAATAATGTAAACACTACCTTGGTAAGAAGCGTCTGCAAATTCTCTGATACAAAGGGGACCCTTTTCCATAGTAAAGAACTCCAAGCCAGGCAGAGGCACTTCTCAGCTTGGTACTCAGTTCTGAGTCCCTGCAGTTTCAAGGGGAATTCTGCTCCAACACGGGAAGGCAAGCCAAGGTGAGAACTGAGGCCACTAACAACAATATTATTGCTTTCCGAAGAGTGGTAGTGCTGGTCTTATTTTTATTTTATCGACTCCCTCCAAATGTTCTTCATTGTCCTATAGCCTTAGGCTATGTGTTCAAAAATGATTCTACATTTCAGCAATCCTGTACTTGAAATTGCTATTAAAAAGAAAATGCCAGAACACCACTCACACTTTTCACTAAGGGACTGCTAGAATAAAGAAATGCACCCTAAATCATGACCCTCCAGTAATTTAAAACAAATAAACAAGCAAAAACTTCAGGTATCAAGATTTTGTGAGAAATCTATCTTGTAAGGAAAAGAATAAAAATAACAGTTTATTCTAGACCTGTTTTCTATGATGTACTTCTCATTTTGGGAAACTCTGATTTCTGCCAGGGATTTTTTTTGTACTTAACTTCCTTTCCTCCTCTTCTTTTCACAGTATGTACATCTCAAAATATTTATATATTAAAAATCATTTTATTATCTCTCATGAATTATTGGTAGTTAACTTTTGAGTTCTTAAGAATTATATTAAAAAATCATCCCCCCAAAACTTTACTTTTCTTCATTTAAAAGAAGTTTCTGTATTAATTTTCTTTATTGAAAGCTAAATACTGTCGTTCTTCAATTTGATTCCCCCTCCTAACAGATTTGGCTAAAATGTCAAACATGTAGAAACTGTGAAAAATATCATAGAATGTGCCGAATAATGTATTACAAGAAAAATGTTTTTCATTAACACACACACATACACACACACACACACTCTTAAGGAAAATGAAAGAAAACTGGCTCAGAGATTTAAAACATGCATTTGATCATGTATCTGTAATTTTTTCCTTATGTATACAGCATGTATGTACTTGGGAACCTTGGCAGTTTTAAAGAACGAGACTACTTTTTTGAACTAGGTTGAAAAATTCTTTCCAAAACTTTGTCTTTTAAATGAAAGCACAAAGTAGCTATTTTGTGCCTTTGCAAATAGCATTCACCTTAGAATATTTACAGGTTTTGTTATTTTGTTAGGAGGAGGTAGTATTTACATGTTCATGGCAATGTTGCAATGATAAAAAAGCTATGGCTTCCCACACAAATAATATAGTTGGTTTTAGGAAAGAAGAAAGAAGGGGTTTGGAACTGAGGGAAAAGCACATTTGGAAAGCAAATCGTACAAGCTATTGGTGACCAAGTGAGTCCTGGTAGCAGTTGCTTTGCAAATCCGAAGAATACAAATAACTCTGAATGCAGGCGTATGGTGTATGGGGCAGGGTTTTAAATACGAACACATGCTCCAGAGGAGCCCATGCAGGAATAAAAATTGTTCCTGTTTGGTTAGTTTGGATTCTGAAAGAAGCTTTTGTGTGTCAAGATGTAAGGGGATCCCAGGGCTGGAGCCCTGCTCTGTGGCATATAGGTCACTGTGTCTGTCCCAGGAACCAGAGCTGCAGCCACGAGCACGCCTTTGCGCTCTCGCCTGGCACTCACTTTTGTAAGCCTTAATTTGCTTTTGCCAGAATGATTAAGAAAGGGACCCTTTTGTCCCCCTCTATGGAGGTCTTTAATAGGGAGCCCAGGAGGCCGGGGAGAGGTGTTTCTTGACTATCGATGCTCACAAAAAATTAAAGAGCAGTTCTGTTTCAGTATTACAAAACTCCTCTCGCTGAACACCGTCCAGAAATCTGCTGGTTCAATTTCTTCGTCCCATCTGTTTCCCTCTCACTGGCTATATTTGTTAATATTTCCTCAAGCAGCAGGCTGTATTGCCCTCACTGTGCTACAGAAAAGGGCATAGATTGATCATTTTTGCGGGACGGGGAAATGTTTATTTTGGGCAGGAGAGCAGTGCATTTACTTGTTTCCTAACCAGACTTAGAGACAAAACTTCTTCAAGAAAAAGGCAAAAAAAAAAAAAAAAAAAATTGCAGAGGTTGTTTTGGTCCTAGAGGGTGGGGGTGGGCAGGGGCGAGCCTGCAATGTCAGGAGAGCCATCAGCCGGCTTATCTGTCTTTCTCCTTTGGCACGTGAAAGCTCCCAGCTCAGCACGCCATGTGTCAAATCTATCATTTCGTATGTCAGCAACCATTATTCCCTCTTTTGTCACCAGTTTTGACCAAAGGATGAAAAATTGCTGTCTTACTCAGACAAAATTATTGCTGGGGGAAAAAAAAAAAGGGCAACTCCAGGCTAGAGGAGTAGGCCAAGGTGAAACACAGGGAGACTCTCCTCAGATTAGGTCTGGGTTAAGAGAATATTGATCTGTGTGCTAAAAACTGTTGATCTCTCTGAGCAGAGGATGACAAATGGTGGCAAACAAAAAAAAAATTGAGTGTCTCCAAGGACATTTGAGCTGCTCTGAGTTTTCCATTAGTATTTGTTTGGTTTGTGGGTTTCTGCACTGGGGATTTCAACAAAAATAAGCAAATATTAAACAGAAATGAAGCAGCCACAAAAATGATACAGAGGAAAACCTAGGGGAAGAAGACCAGCCCAGAAACTGGGCAAGGTACACATATTAAATAGCAGGAGCATTAAAAATATAAAGTGCCGCTTGTCTAAACTCTTGGATTATGTGTGGGGTGTTGTTTTTTTTTTTTTGGTATGTTTAGAGCTGGATTGTTACAAGTAGGAGAGAAGTGTTTTTGTCCAAAATAGGTATCTTTAATTATGACAGGTTAGGCATTTAAAAAAATCAGGCCACATATAAAGTACGATGCTGACGTTCATAAACCCACAAATGAAAGGAAATATAGAGGCTTGCATTCATTAAGCAAATACGGTATGACAAGGCATAAATTCAAATTGGTTGGGAGTTGAGTAATTTTTCCCAACTGTAGAAACTGAACTCCAAGTATAGAGAAGAACTGGAGGGCATAAAGTACCAGCTACTTGCTTTACATTCAGAAAGAATGTGGGGTTGTGGCTAAGGGTGGGGACACTGAAGCTGTACACCGTAGTTGAGCTCCATCCCATGGATCCCCAATATATGATTTTGGATGAGATTTTTAACCTGTGTAATCCTTAGTACCCTCTCCTGTGAATGTATAGCAACTCTGCTCCCCTAGCTCACAGTGTTGGTGTGAAGACTTAATTCATTAGTATATGGAAGATACTTAGGACACAATGGCACAGTCAGCAAGAAATAAATGTTATCATTATCTATTTCTTCATAAGTCTATGAGTTTCCTTTAGAAAATCCCTTCTCTTGGTTCCTTGGTGACACCAAGCGCTGGGCCTTGTGCATGAAACAGGCTTGCCGGCCCACTCCCCGCCCCAGTCTCTTGGCCAACACAACTTTCAGTTTCCAACTCAGCTTGGCAGCCACAGAAGATCCTAACTCAGCCCACCCCTTCCCAAAACAGTATCAGAAAGTCCTTGTTACTGTCTCTTATGGCTCCCTATTCTGTTCCCTAATAATCCATTTACTGTAGTTTCTCTCATACTTGTTGGTGAATCTCTTTGTTTAATGAATTGCATTCGAGTTACTTGATAGCTTCTTATTAGTGAGTATCTAGTGCTCCGTTGGACTGAAGTGCCAGCCCGTGAGGGGCGTATCTCTTCTGCTCATAATGCACCCTCAGTCCCTAGTGGGGTACTTTGGGCCTTGGCTCACCTGAAGAAAATGGCCAATAAATATTTGTTAACTGAGTGAGCCAACAAATGAATAAATGAGTGACTCCTTCAGTATTCTTAGGCAAGCCAGTGTCCTGTTTGAGAACAGACTGGGGAGTCAGGGAACAAGGGTCCTATCTTCACTTTTGTTCTATGTCTTTGAGAAAATCACCACCTCACCCAACTCCCAGGCTCCAAGAAAATGCAACAATGGCGGCCCTGGAAGAGCTGAGTATTCAGAGCACGTTATCAGCCTGATGCTCTAGGATTGAGCCATTCACAAATTCTACTGGAAATTTGTACACATTTTTTAAATCACGTATCCCAAACATTTTGAAATTTTCAACGTAGTTGAGAAGTATGCTTAGACACAATACTAACCAGTAGTAGCTAAGTAAAGGTTGCATTTATGTAATATATAACATGGTCATCTCTATTCCTACAGAGCCTGGTGGAACATCTAACACATGAAAATATCTGTTGAAATATAATATTTAAAAATTATTGGTTGAATGAATGAAAGAAAGCACCACATTACAGTTTAGTTAATAAATCATTATTTAAATTTGAGTAGAAGGAGTTGTCTGAGAGAGTCTCTGTTAACACTCACTGTAATAGTTCTGTGTAAACGCTCATATTGAATGTATGCAAATTAGTTACTTTCCTTGGATTAAAACAATGTGTCTTCATTCTCTTTTACCAGGCAAAAGTTTGATCAAGTTAAGTAAGAGACCACAGTTTAAAATCTTGGAAGGCAAAAAAGATGTTGCTTTTATTTCTCATACCCATAAATTTCGTTTTGACTATTTGTTTCTTTGAAGTAAAACCATAATTAAATACCTTGACACTGAAAGGTAATCAAAACCATGTACACATGGTGTTTGAGAAAGTTCTGTCTTGTTCTGTACTATGTGAGTATTAGTCATAGACTATTTGCTTGAGATGTTTTCAAGAGTTTTAGTTTATTTAAAACATAATGTTTTCAATTTTATGTGTTCACTAAAAATTTAGTGAACACTGTAAAATGAAATCTTCACAGAAATGAATTTTCATGTTTCAGTGAAACATGCACACTTCTTAATTAATTGCCCTCAAAGCATAAATGCTAATATTAACTAATGGTATAATTAGAAAAGCATGGGGTTTGTAGTTAGGAAGACCCATGTTCCAATCCCAGTGTTGTGATTTTGGTCTTTGTGGTCTTTGTGTGATTTTTGGCAAGTAACTTAGTCTCTTTGTGCATCTAGTCTACTCATCTATAAAATTCACAATTCCAACATAACAGATTGGAAATTAAATTAACTAGTATATATTAAGTACCTACCTACATAGTTAGCATGCAATAAAAGACACATCAAGAGATTTCTATAGGTATTTAACTGTGTTTTCATTTCAGTATTTGTCAGATATCTTATCATGCAATGCAAGATGGGAAACAACTTGGAGATTCAAGATTTTTTTAACTGAGTAAGCACACTTTGATCCTATTTATTGCAAAAGCTAAAAAAAAATTGTCTATGAGAAGATTTTTTCTCTTCATTAAGAAGATATCCAAGGTAATGCAAATGAAAGTACAAATCCTCATAAGTGCATAAATATGAAGCTTGCACAGTTGTTTTGTACTAATAAGAAATATTTGGCCGGGCGCGGTGGCTCACGCCTGCAATCCTAGCCCTCTGGGAGGCCGAGGCAGGTGGATCGCTCGAGGTCAGGAGTTCGAGACCAGCCTGAGCGAGACCCTATCTCTACTAAAAATAGAAATGAATTATCTGGGCAACTAAAAATATATAGAGAAAAAATTATCCAGGCATGGTGGCGTATGTCTGTAGTCCCAGCTACTCGGGAGGCTGAGGCAGTAGGATCGGTTAAACCCAGGAGTTTGAGGTTGCTGTGAGCTAGGCTGACGCCACGGCACTCACTCTAGCCCGGGCAACAAAGTGAGACTCTGTCTCAAAAAAAAAAAAAGAAAAGAAAAAGAAAAAAAAAAAAATGTTTGCCCTTAATCTACTTGAGAATTTGGTGTCTAACACATTGTCAGGATACTATAAGAGTTATTAATAATAACTCCACATATCACAATCATTAGCTGTAAAGTTAAATTATAAAACAAAATTGCCTAGCCCCACATGAACCCAAAAGTTTTATTTAGTGAGTGAGGAATGAATTGGCTGTAAGTTGGAACCCTGTCCTCTGCCGTTGATCCTAAAACAAGTCATTAGACCTAAGTTCCTTCAGTTCTCTGGGCACCAACTTCATTCATCTGTACAATGAAGGGACTGGACTAGATGGCTTGTAAAAATATTCAAAAGGTCACTAAACCAGCCATCTCTTTGATCCTTGAATCCCCTGTACACGATCCCTATGAATGGGTATCTCCTATTTCTAACACTTGAAGATAAAATTATTGATTTATTATATTTTGTGAATTAAATGTTTACATGGGCTCATAAAATGTTTAGATACATAAACATGAAGGTATAGTCATGATTTTTAAAACTCATCTGTATTTTTCCAACATAGGCTCTTACGTTGTCATAGTCTCTTATGTTTTATTGTTTAGTACCAACAAACTTTTACCTCAGATAAGGCACTGAAATTAAGTAGGTCTCTTAAAAAGCAGTTCCAAAAATTGGAGCTCTTGCACTCCTTTGAGAATTTCACGAAAATTTTGGCACATCTTTCCAGAAATAATGTACTTATATGTAAATACACATTTACAAACACACACACACACACAAAACACACACACACACAATAAGCCCATGGCTATGTGTCCCTGAGGTGCCTATTTCCATAGCGCATATGGATCTCAGTTTAAGAAACACTGATCTAAAGACTGATACTTGTTGAACCAGGGAAGGTGTTTTTTTTTCCCATTTATTCTCAAAGCCTCTTAAGGGATTCAGACTCTACCCACTAATTATTTAAAAGTATATTGACTGGATACAGAAAACACAGTGTGTGAAAAAGGAGACACAGAACAATATATATAATATATATGACATTTAAGTAATTTGTAAACTATCAATCTATGGGTGTGTGTGTATATATGTGCCTTAAATATACAAAATATACTATTATAGAAGCAGCAGCACCAAACTCATAATAGCAGTTGCTCTTAACGAGAAAGATATTAATAATAATGATTAAAGTAAACTAAATTGCTACCTATAATCCTGTACAAATGGACAGCACAAATTTGATACATTGTTGACAGTGGTTAATCCAGAAAGGTAGGCATATGGGTATAGCTTGATAATTCTTTGTACTTTTTGAGACATTGTTTCAATTCCCCACATAGTGCCCAACACCCCTTGTAGCACAGCGGACCAAGTCTCTGCTCTTGCCACAGGACAGTGAGAGTTTGCAGCGGGGACTGGAGAGTGGTTGTGTGGGGCTGGAGATGGCCACCATGAGTGGTTGGCAGTGTGGGAGTGGGAGGGCGCAGGCAAATGACAAGCCACACGGAAACTCTCAGAAAGCCTGTGCACCACACAAAGCAGGGACACTTATTCGTACACTGATACTCCATGCTGCTTGCAGTCCCGACTCCAGCCCCAAACTATCTTTGCATCTCAGTTACATAATGACATAGCTGTCTTGGCCTCGATGCAAGCAGTACTTAGGTACATTCTTTCAAAATAATTGATTGCCTGCACCCAAATGTTTATAGCAGCACAATTCACAATTGCAAAGATAGTGGAAACAACCCAAATGTCCATCAATACATGAATGGGTTAGTAAAATGTGGTATATGTATACCATGGAGTATTTCTCAGCTATAAGAAATAACGGTGATATGGAATCTCTTTCGTTCTCCTGGAGAGAGCTGGAACCCATTCTACTAAGTGAAGTATCCCAAGAACGGAAAAATAGGCACCACATGTACTCACCAGCAGATTGGTTTCCCTGATCATCACCTAAGTGCACATTTGGGAATAACACCAATTGGGTGTCGGACAGATGTGGGGGGTGGGGGAGGGGATGGGTGTATACCTACATAATTGGTGTAATGCGCACTGTCTGGGGAATGGACATGCTTGAAGCTCTGACTCGGGGGGTAGGGGGCATGGGCAATATACATAACCTAAACTTTTGTACCCCCATAATAAGCTGAAATAAATAAATAAATAATTGATTGCCTGAATTAAAATTAGCTCTTTCAACTCCAATGTTTAGTGTATTTTCATGTTTTGTAAACTTATATTTTCAAGTACATCAAACTTAAAAGTACTGAAAACTTAATTTTTGATTAAATTTATTCTGAAATAAAATGCTGAGTAAATTTCAGGTAAAGAACTTATATCAATCATTCAAATTTTTCTAAGCTCAACAGTGGAATAATATTTTTCTGACATGCCCTCTACAATAAATTCAGTTCTGAATAAATATTTTTTAACAAAGGAGTGAATGAATTTAAAACATTG